>NW_021621338.1:12958999-13011765 GCF_004785775.1 Grammomys surdaster | reverse complement strand
ACACACACACACACACACACACACACACACACACACACACACACACACACAAACTAAACTGGGTAGGACCAAGTGAGCTGAGGGTGGCTGTATAATAGTCTTCCAACTATGGGAATGAAGGATCAGGCTTCCTGTTCAGTTCTAATCTGCCACAGACAAACACCTTCATAAATACAGTAAAGGCAGACTAGAGCAAACGAATTGCTTCTTGATTCTTGAAACAAAATAAAGAGCCCAGCGCTAAAGAATGCCTGCTGCCGGCAGCTGTCTCTCGCTCATCTTCCGTGTACAGCACTATTTCTGCATCACCGACTGTTTCTCCTCCAAAGCAGCATGACCGTAAAGTTAAGCGATTTAAAAAGCCACAGCTGTACAACCAAATGCCTGATGAGATGGTATGGAATTCAAAATGAAGTCTAGTAGCCCAGAGTCCCCATTCTCTTCTGATAATGAAAAGGATTCGATGGAATTTGCCCAGTCAAATTATACAAGAATGGCAATTTTACAATGGTGAGACGGGCCTTGTCTTTTGGGCTGATAGGTGTGTTGGAACTGTAATCATAATTTTACCAGAAGTCTTTGCACAATCAAAAACTTGCACGCACACACAAAAAAAAATTGGCTCTATACTTGCTAAATTCTCCAGGGAGATACATGTGGTCCTGGAAAATTCCATATATGGAGGGTTTTCACTACTCATTTGATTTCCTTTTATATTTATTTATTCTTGTTTTTTCATTATTAACTTATATAGAGGCAATTTCTTAAGGCCTATGAAAACTTTCAGAGAGCATGCCAGGGACACAGTGGTTTTGTTTCCATAAAACAAAGTAACAATTTGTGTAGTTAACTCAATAAAATAACACTTTCTACTTGGGTAAACTGACCTAGATTTCCTGACATCCAGCAAGCATTCAGAGACAGGGCATAAGAGGGGTATGGGGGTGGAGGAGGGGTGTGAGGCCCGGCTGCCAGGCAGCAGGATTCTTCCTTTTGTGATAGTCTGAACCACACACCCTCAGCTCTGTGAACAGAGTCTTAGGCTTTCAAGAAGAAGGTTGATAGACAAATGGCAGTGTGATTCAGAGTTGGGCTCAGAGAAGGGGCTACCTCATCAAAGGAGTCACAGAAATGCTCACTAGACAGTGTGCCTCCTTCACACCCATTGTCAAGACAGGGGTGGGGTAGCACTTTTCCAGCCAGACAGCACAGGCTCACTGGAGCCTCTTTGGCAGAGTAAGGACTGGTCCATGCAGTGAGAATTATACTGTCTGTGCTAGTGCTGACCCAGAAAGCTGAAGGAGCTTGATCACTGAGCCAGGAATGTACATTTGGCTCAACGGATGGTTCACACATGCGCACATAATGCAGGGAGGTCATGCATGAACACACACACACACACACACACACACACACACACACACACACCCATATGGCCCACTTAGGGCCTATTCAAACATACAACCCATATTGAACTGCAGAGTAATGCAATCTCAGGGGAAAACTATATACACTTGAAATAATTTACAAGAACATAAGCTCACATTACTCAATTAGCTTGGCATGAATTTAAAGCATTAAATGGCCCTCTCCATATGCTCCTCACACTGCTTCTTCTGACCAACCTCCTTCCCTTTGACCGCACCAAGCCATACTTTCAACCTCATGGACTTGGGGGTTTCTTGTTGATCCATCTCCAAATCAGTGCCTCCGGCTTCCAGGGTGGCAGTACCCTGTGGCATCCTGTTTGGAGACCCAACTTGGCTTTCTGATTGGGATGCACCCTAGGGAAGGCCTTTGACTCATTTTTGTCCTGGTTGTGGGAATTTCATTTCTTATTCAATTTTTCTGAACTGCATCTTCATCCTGGTTAGCACACCGTGAGCTTGTCTTTCTTTCTCAGCCCAAACTGTCACTGGAAACTCCGCCCCCCAACCTCCTTGTCCAAGGTTTCCTAAAATTTTCATGTCAGAAGGACGCACCCAGCCAGAATCACTCCATCCACCCTACCAGCCTCACCTTTACCCTCAACAGCCTCATCCTTAGACTCCCAAAAGGATCTTGGGAGCATCATTTCTTCTAGAAGTTTCTGATACATTTATTTGGTCAGTACAGCAACATCTATCTGCACCTTCTCTTTTAAAATTAAATTTTAACTTTTTATTTTTAGCTGTAACAAAATTGTTAAAGCAATGACTTTGCACTTGCCTTTCTGGGTGGTGGCCTGACTGTGTGTGGGATGCAGTGATAAATGCAATCTAAGGTCCCTCTCCGCCTTGGGGAAACAGGACCTGCTCAGTGTCTCCACATTTACACTTTAAAATTCTCTGTGCAGCGGGAGGTGAGCCGGGCAGGTGCTGTCAGGCTTGGGCCAGGACTCTGCACACCGTGGCTCCAGGCTTGGCTTAGTGTCGAAACAGCTGTATTTTTGTAACTGTGTAGCCAGTCTTGGCTTCTGTTCTTGTCCTTAAAATGAGGTTAGATGCCTCTACTCGTACATTGCACTCACAATCACACTCACCCTGCCTCTCTCTCCCTTGTTAGCCTTGTCCCTGCTCTGCACCTGCATAGTCTTTCCTTCTCCTGTCTTGCAGGTCTTTGTCCTCCAGACAGAGTTTCTTTCACTGTCACATATTTTTCTAAAAGTTAGAGACCATATAGCAGAGGAAACAGGGCACATGTTTCTCTGTGTCTGGCTTTATTTCACTTTACACAACACTCTCCAGTTGTATCAGGTTTTTTGAAAATGGCAGAACTTTGTTCTTTATGGTTGGATCAAACTACACACACACACACACACACACACACACACATCTTTGTCCACTTGTCTGTGACTGGAGTCGAGGCTGGTTCCACATCTTCACTGCTGTGAACAGGGCCGCAGTGAAGAGCAGGCAGATTCAATTCTGGCTTCTAACTGTGACATTTTAATGATGGAACAACAGATGAGACAGAGCTTGCAGAATAATGGGAGAGGAGGATGAGGATGGATGGGGAGCCACTGCTGTGACCTTTCATCTTCTTATGCCCCTCCCCTTGGCTAAATCCAGTCAGTTCAATCTGCGTCCTGCTGTCTTCTATGTGCTGATACATCTTTCCTTCCTTCACATCAACCAAATGAAGAAAGGATTTGTACTCCCTCCACTAGAGAGGCCAGGACACAGGATGTTAAGGTATGCAGCCAGCTGCCTGGAGTCTCACAGCCATTGTCCCCATAGCAGAGACAGAGGATAATTTTAGGCTGTGTTCCTCAGCACCAGCAGAGACCATCCAGCTGGATACTGCTCTGGTCAAGTGACCTAACTCAATTAAGAGATTTCTACTTTGGAACTCTTCCACAGCCATTGGTGAAGAAACAGAAGACCAGAGAAACGGGTTCTATAATGACTGACCCAGAGCCCTGAGAGATTGAGTAACCCAGAGTCACTGAGCCCAGCTAACAGCCAGGTGGATTGTAAACCAGCCTGTCCTTAGGGAAAACTGAACCCAGACAGTACTCCCTTCCCTCTCCCTATCACTAATGCGGTAAATCCAATCTGCCATATTTGGTTTCTCCCCAAGTCCCACACATACCCTTATCATCCTCATTTGCTTTCTTGGCAAGCACACAGAATATGGTTTCAGCTTCTGGGCAACACCTCTGCATCCTCTTGTAAAAGAGCCTCTGTGGGATGCCTGGCATCCCACATGGAGACACAGGAAAGCAGGGACTTTTTGCAGTATTTGGCATGATGGAAGCCCAGCTCTGGTCTGCCCCTTTCCTCAGAGACCAGACATTGAGTATTATTCCCAAACCTAACACATAGAACTCTACAAAAACCACAAGGTTTGAATGTAACTGCGTGTGTTTTATAAAGTTTCATTGATAATGAATATCACCTCTGTTGAGAATTCAGTGTGTATCTAAGCAGTTGTGTTTAGTGAACACTACCAGAGAACAGGAAAGGTTCCAGGAAGAGATTCCAGTGACACCAAACATGTTACACAGGAAGGAACATGGGGAAAGTAAAAGAACACATTCCACAGGTCTTGGGAGCCAGAGCCTTCCTCTGCCTTAACTTATGCTGTGTGACAACAAACAAACAAATAAAGCAGCAAACAAATAAAACAAAACCACTGGGCCACTTGTGTCACATGCCTGAGGTCCCGGCTTACATTCTTACACCATAAGGAGATCGAAAAGGCTGAAGAACCCGGGATCCCTCTTAAGTTCAAGTGAAGTGAATCACAAGCCATCAACAACAGCAATAGCAGTTAATTCTTACTGAAATCGAGCACTTAGTATGTACTGGGTACTGGGTACTGGGTACCTAAAGCTGTGTGACTCCTGCCCAATCGTTATATGGGGCGTCACAGTTACTCTAATTTCACAAGTGCTCTTGACTATTTGCTCAAGGTCTTTGGTTATCAAGTGGTGAAGATGTGGCTTCTAAAATTGTTCAGTGTTCTCATTTTGGTTATGAAAATACAGATTGAACTCACAATTTCTAAGAAATCAGAACTAGGTTTCAGTGACGTGTAAGTCTCAGCTCTCTTCCAGTAACAAAAGGAAATCATTTCTTAAACTGGGATCTGTGGAGCAAATGAACAAGCTTTGCTTCCACAGAGGACCTCTGAGAAACCTCAGCCAAGCCTTCCACACCACAGTGGGGCAGCATCAGTAGGGCAGCATCAACAGGCCAGCATCAGAGGGTCAGCACTGCTAGCATAAGAGAGGCAGGAAAGGTTTAATTGAAGATTTATTCAAAAGAGTTAAGATGCTAAGAAGAAGGCATTTAATTTTTCCCAGGAGCTCCCATTTCTTAAATCATGGTCTTAATTATCCACCTTAACCACAGGCTGTACAAACCGTTTCTACCCCTTCCCACGGGTCATCACCATCTAGCAGACTCCGGTGGGTTAGATGTTGCTGCTTCCATCACATCCTTTCATGAGGTCTTTAGGTATTAGGGCAGAACAGAAGCACCAATACCCAAGCCCAGACCTACTGTCCACCAAACATCTACTTTATTTGTCAGAAGATGGATAGGATGGATTCCCTCTAGTTCCATCTGTCAAACAAACCTAAAGATTCCACACTCATGTGCCGGTGCCACTAATAGGAACCAGAAAGCCCAAGATGCAAGATGACAGACTATGCTACCTTCTTATAAAATATGAAAGCCACACAGCTCCCAGGGGTCAATTCTGGTTCCTCAACTTAACCTTTCAAATGTATTTCAGTATTGTTATAATCTTTTTCTACTTTAGCATTTCCTGAGACTGATGCATTCATTTTATCTATAGGATCTTATATTTTTTCAGGGATGGCAAAACATAATTTCATGCCTGAAACTTAATATGTCTTACTGAGTTAGGTGTTGCATAAAGTATACTGTTTATTCAAGAAAAGAATATGTATCCCCTATAAAATCTGATTATAACTACATTTTCTATATTCACAAAATAGAATTCTTGTTAGTCTACACACTCATGGTCTTTGCAACAAACAAATTGGATCTAAAAGTTGGAGGCAGCCACTGGAGTATTTAAGCATGCCTTTTGTGGGCCAGTGAAATGGTTCAACTGGTAAAGGGGCCTGCTGCCAACTCTGATAGCTTAAGTTTGATACCCTTGACCCTCATGGTAGAGGGACTATCTGTCTATCTATCTATCTATCTATCTATCTATCTATCTATCTATCTATTCATCCGCACACACATACACACACACACACAGACACACACACACACACACAGAAACACACATGCACACACACCAAACACAAAAATGTAATAGAAAGAAACATCTTTTTACTCTTTAATATTGTTGGGGTTTACTAGCTGCATGGATGAGAACTGTATCTACATATAATAAGTATTTTTAAATGAATTTGCTTTCGCCTGTCACCTCATGTCCACCCACTGAAATTACAAGCATAGGCACACAAATAGATTTATGTGTGCCAGAGAGAAAGTAGTTGAGACTTTGAAATCAACTTTAAGTGTCTCAGAGAACACTGTTTTGGAAAACACCTGGTTTCATTCTCATGGAGAAGCGCCATCATGCATTCGTGTCACAGCCTGACAAAATGAAGCCTGATTCTTATCTGAGGACAGTCACAGGACATACTCTGGGGCTCCAGCCACTTTGACTATGTTGGATCTTCAGGTCTCTTCCCAGATGTCAGCAGAGATCAGGAGTTAGTACAGTAAACTAATCAGGCACAGTAACATAGAACATAGACTTCTAACACACACAGCCACCATATCACTCTCTTTAGGCAAAGTACCATAAAATTTAAAGAAATTCTCACTAAGGAAACTACAGCAAAACCCTGTAGCATGCTCCTTTGCTTTGGGGATACTGAATCAGGAATAATAGATACTTATAGAATAAAAAAATAGTTTTTATATAGTTTTATCTTTCTTTCTCCTATCTGCTGTTAAAAACATCTGATGCTACATTTAAGCAGAAAGAAAGTGTGACCACAGGACTTAAAAAGCATGTGTTTATAGCTTGCCGCATTTAAGCATTATTGAATAAGTGCATATTGAGAACATATTTCAAGTGAGAAACCGTAATAAGGGGTTTAGGGATATTCAATATTACTTTACTAATTCATAACACACCATAATTATGGAATGTATAGACTTCTTAACGTAAATTATAATCCACAGCCCAGGAAGAGCCCCGTGTAGCCCAATCCCTGTGCATGCCCACCCAGATCACACTCTTCAGGCAAACGAACACAAACAGGCACAAATCATATCAATAGCTGAATCACACCATTATCTCACCCTTAAACATTTCATTAACACGGAGTAGACCAAATCTCGCCCTCCCCCACTACACCTCCTTCAGACCGTGTTGAAAAGGGAGGTCCTAAGGTTCCAAACACTGTAGCTTTTCCATTTGTATGATAGGAACATGATTATTTTTTTTCCTCCAACAAAACCAAATCCAGGTTTTATTCCTAAAGACTCCAAGGGAAATAAAAATGAGTAACTCTCTGTCCTTCCATCCAACCTGGTACAACCTAGCATTCAACGTTAACAATGTCCAGGACAAGGAAGTTAAGTTTCAAGAAAGTCTGTCTGTCTGTCTGTCTGTCTGTCTCTCTCTCTCTCTCTCTCTCAAAATTTATTCTACTTTCACCTCTTTTAATTAAACAAACTCTATCACTATATAAAACAGGAAAGGGGAGCACATGTGATTGCCACTGGGTGGGGATTTTCTGCTGGGAGTTCTAGGTCTCTGAAGAATCCTTCAGGAAGTATGGGGAATTTTCTGGTTCAAGGATCTCAATTAAATTCTGAACTCTACCACAGGCATGATGAACGCTGCTGTTGGCACTTGTCTGTCCTGTCCCATCCTCAGCCACTCCCTTCACCTCAGCCTTGACTGCTTTCAGTGTATTCTCTCCATACTTCCTCTTTGCAGGGCACTTTTCTTTTTTTCTTTTGCCTGGCCCCCTGGTGCTCCACAGATCCTGGGAATTCATTTCTTCTAAGAACATCACCTAGCCAATCACAGATGCATAATTTCAAGAATAAATCCTGACCTGGGATTTCCACTAATCTTGAGTCCTAGTTATTCTATCCCACTTATACAAGCTAACAGCCTCGTGTCTTAGTTCGGGTCTCCAGTACTGTTAACAGCATGGCTTGACCAAAAGCAACTTGAGGAGGAAAAGATTTATTGAGGCTTACAGCTTGTAGTCACCCAGGGAGGTCAGGACAGGGAACTGAAGGGAAAGCATCAAGACAGGAACTGACATGGGGGCAATAGAGGAGTGCCACTAAAAGACTCGACCTCCCTAAGCTTGATTTCTTATACAACTTAGACCCAAGGGGTAGCACTTCTAGGCTGGACCCTCCCACATCAATTAAGGAAATGCTTGCCAGATTTGCCTGGAGATCAGTCTTATTTTCTCAGCTGAGTCCTTCTTCCCAGATACATTAGCTTCTGTCAAGTTGACATCAACAACCCCACAAAATCAGGATACTTTTCAAACACACATTTTGGTTTATGTGTTTACTTATCTTGTTTTTGAGACAGAGTCTTGCCATCTCTTGCTCTCAACTGCTTAAATTGCTACCATGCCCAGCCAGAAAAGCCACTCTGTGTTGGCAGCCTTCACTGTCCTGTCTCCATCTCCTTCCATACCAGCATTTCTAGGGCTTTTATGAAACAAATCTCAAACTATGCATACCAGACCCTTGCCTTAGAGTCTCCTTCCAGAAACAGGAACAGGAAGTGCCATCTGCTATGTGGTCTCAGCATCTTTAACTCAAATAGATGATTTCAGTAGTCCTTTGATATACCCAGTAGGGGGAGCAATGGCCTCTCCTCCAGGATGTCACATTCTAACTCCTAGAATGTGTGATCATATTATGTCACTTGGATGTGGAGAATGAGGCTTTGGGTGTGGTAAGGTCATTCATAAACTGCTCCTAACATAAAGTGGTCTTGGTCCATCCAGGTAGGCTCAGTGTTGTCACACATCCTTTAAACTGAAGGGGGAGGCAAGAGTGTTTGAGTCTGAGTAATACAGTAAGCAAGACTGGATCAGTCATGCTGGCTTCACAGATGGACAGGCACAACAAGTCAGAGAACCTGGAAACCTGGAAACAGAGAAGGACATGGATGCTGCCCTAGGGCCTCCTGGACGGAGCACAGTCCTGCCAGCTGCCACTCCAGTTCCATGAGCAGTGCTTTCAACCCCAGACCCCCAGATCTGAATGGTAATAAGCTTGCATTGGTTCACATCATTAAATTGCAGTAATGTGTTACCATAGTGATGAGAATCTAATAAGCCATACAAACTGCAGAAGTGGCAAGTTTGAAATAATCATCACCATGCATACTCTTCACCTCCTACCCACTTCCCTCCACCATCTCTCCTCCAGCAGATCACCCAGACGCATGTACATGTCAACAAGCCCACACAGCCTTTGCGGAGTCCTGACTACACACCAGACTATTCTAGAAAACATGAGCTTGGTGATACTTGTGGGACTTCTCTGCCAGAGAAACACTGAAAAGGCTACCACAGCCAGGTCACACCTAGAACATGAAAAGGAGGATATCACTGGCATCTTGGGCTGGCCCAGGGTAGGACAGCCAAGCAGCCCTGTTGAGAGTAATATTTAAAACGATGGCACCTGATCTGGCTTGTTCTTTTTGTTTGTTTGTTTTGTTTTGTTTTGTTTTGTTTTGTTTTTTTGAGACAGGGTTTCTCTGTGTAGTCCTAGCTGTCCTGGAACTCACTCTGTAGACCAGGCTGGCCTCGAACTCAGAAATCTGCCTGCCTCTGCCTCCCAAGTGCTGGGATTAAAGGCTTGTGCTACCATCGCCTGGCCGAGGCCTGGCTTGTTCTTAATCTGCCACCATCTTCCCGACTAGACGAGGCCTGCTGGCCATTAATGGCAGTGGCGTATTCTCCGCTGCTTGACTCAGGCCACCAGCTCAGGTGGGCTAGAAGTACCTGCCCTGGTACCCACAAGACGACAGTGTGGGAGATGGCTCTGCCAATCTCCCATGCTCTCTCCACAAGGTTGGGCTGAGCCCAGACCATCCCGCCATCCATCCAGTACCTGGTAGAAATGAGACTCTAATGTTTAAAGATTATCTAATAGCTTTATATATTTGGTAATGCTCAATAACAAGATGCCCACACAATTAGAGGTGTAACCCAATACCCAACCTAGATATATCAACTACCTTTGACTCACATGTCTGCTGCCATGTTCCCGTCTCTCTGGTCCTCTCCCCCTAGCTCCTCCTCTTCCTTTCCTTACTCCTCCTCTTCCTCTGTTTACTCTTTCCGCCTTAGCTCCTCCTAACTTTTGGAGAAAATATGCCACTACACAGTCCTAGGCAGGAAGGGGGCTGATAGCCACAGTGACACCGTGACTTTAGCCCAAAGTAAACTAAGAACCACAGAGGGCTCTAAATACCATATCCAAGTAAATATAAAGTAACATAAAACACAAGGCAAAAAAAGATCACAATATAACAAAAGCTAATTCATTGAGCACTTTTGTTTGGGGGGAGGCTGGGGGAGGGGGTTACTGCAGTATAATTTAGAAAGGTCACCCCTTCAGGATTTAGTTTATGGGTTCTGAGGAGAGTGGAAGCATCCTCCGTCATTAGCCAATAGCTATGTCACTCCTAATGCCCCATATTCTCTGGAGAAACAACATAGCATACCTTGATGCTCTAGTGTACCATTTTAACATTACACTCTTAGTCTCCTCTGCTGAAGGAGTGGCCCCATCTAAATATGCTTGCCATTTCCTCAGTTTCCCTTTTAGCACATTTCTACTCACAGAAAAAAGGTTGGCTTAGGCTGGAAATCTATGTGAGTGAACACATACCTACTCTCTGTGAGCTAGTTCTATGAGGGAGACAGCTCAGCTTCACTCATGTTCTTCCCCAGACTGTCCCCTTGCATTGTCTCATCTACTGCCTGGCAACACCGAAACCCGAGGTTCTGCCTGTCCTTCTGTTCTGTATAGCATTGCTAGAGACAGTCTTACACACATAAAACACACTCACACATAAACACCTAGGACACACACTCACCTTTCCCCTGAGTTACTCGATATCTGTGTCCATCACCTTGTCAAATAACACTGGTAAACTATCTGTCACACTTTGTATTAATTCACCCTCTGATCAGTGACAATAATATGACTATTGATCATTCAATTGTCTCATTGGCCAGTTTAAAGGAACAGAGTTTTCTTCTACATTTTCCTCTGAAAAACCTGTCTCACAAACAGGGGATCTGAGATGAAACAAAGTTCAACTTTAAGATCAGATCAGATTTGCAAGAGGTTTCTCCTGCATGGTGGCCTGCTTCTATTTGAGGAACTGTGACTTTAAAATTGAGACCAGGCCGGACGGTGGTGGCACATGCCTTTAGTCCCAGCACTTGGGAGGCTGAGGCAGGCAGATTTCTGAGTTCGAGGCCAGCCTGGTCTACAGAGTGAGTTCCAGGACAGCCTGGGCTATACAGAGAAACCCTGTCTCAAAAAACCAATAAATAAATAAATAAATAAGTAATAAATAAATAAATAAATAAATAAATGAATAAATAAATAAATAAATAAATAAATAAATAAAAATTGAGACCAGCCCACCTCTGCAATAGATACACAGGCTGATTATGTAGAGTGCAGCATGTCAGAAATGAGATTTTCCCCTTTAGGCCCCACTGCCTCTCAACCTTCCACATGATAGGTGAGCGCCTTGGAAAGAACGTGACTCTGACCGGGATCCTTTCTGCAAGGAGAAGAAGCTTACTTTGAGTCTGGGCCTGATTGATACTATCTGGTAGACTACAGGGCTATCCATGAGTCACTGGGAGGGATGGAAGTACCGCCCCACCACCACCACACACACACACACCTACCCAACTCGGAAAGAAGAAATTTGAGGGAGGAGAGGTCTATTGCTGCATACAATTTTTTTCTTTCTTTTCTTTTTTTTTTTTAAGAGGTGGGTAGGTGGGACAGCAGTCCATCATGGTGGGGAAGGCATGATGACCCAAGTGTGGGCTGCCTGGTCACACTGTACCCACTGTGAAGAGCCCAGAATAAGCTAGATTAGGGCTGGTTTTCTAAACCTCAAGGCCCCTCAGTACCTTACTCCTATAAGTATCTTCTCCAGAGGAAACCAAGCCTGAAAGGCGACCATTAGGAGGAAGTGATGTTTCAGCTCAGTTGGTGTGGCTGCTGCTGGAAGGTCCCGCCCTCTCGTATCCTCCTGCTCCACCCCGGTTATCTCCACCACATCCCTATGTCCTCAGCCCTGCTTAGTCCTTCTGACAGGTTCTAGGGAGAGACTGAAGCAGAGGTTCAGGCCAACTGTTGCCCCAAGTCACCGCATTCGGGCTTGAGAGTCTCTTGCAGTCCACCCCTGGGCTGATGTCCTTTCGGGGTATAGCTGATGGTTTAAAAATGCCCCTTTCTCCCCCAAATTGTTATGTTCATGGTGTTGGGCAGGCTCTTCTCAGAGACTTCAGCACTAGGCCCTCAGCCTTCTTTCCTAATGCCCATAGACATTCTCTTTTCCCTGTGCCAGCTCCCAGACATCGCCAATTAGTCAAACATCAGTGTTTGGCAAGCATGTTCAGGCTTCTGGCACAGCCAACAGAGCACCTTGTCAAGGCCTCCTGCCTGGCTTTTTGTGAAGTCCCACTGCTGAATAAAAACAGCACTCCTTAGCCTGTAGCTAAAGAGGCTGCGTGGTTGTGAAAGGGGGTAGGGGTGGAAGGGGTGGCAGGGAGAACATCTAGGAATTGGAGGGAAGCTTTTCTCCTAAGGTTTGTTTCTCTTAAGGTCTGTGGGGAAAAGGATAATGGCCTACTGTTAATTTTTATTCATCCTTTCACATTCAGCTTTGCCAGAGGAATGAATGCCTGGAACATCTACTTACCAAGATGAACAAAACAAAACAAGCATGTCTTAAGTCACAGGGCACCAGAGCTCTTCTCTGTGCCACTGCCTCTGTGCCTGTAAGGCTTTAGACCAATTCCTCATGGACGACATAATCCCCTTGACATACATCACAGTCAGTCTGGCCCCGGCTTGTATGTGAGGAAGGTTTGTTCACACTTGGAGGTTGAACTTAAATACACAGCTTTACTGGTCCTGTTCTAAAGGGATCGGCTCCATGAAAAGGGACCAGTCCCTTCTACTCCAGGGCTTGTCAAGACACCTCTCTAAGGACGAAGGCTCCCCAGAGTCTCACTGGATTCCACCTCTGCAAGGAACAAGGCTAGACCCAGGAATAGTGGTCACTTAAAATGCCACAGAAGCCACATGTAGCAGTGTACACTAGTAATCCCAGCTCTCAGGAGGCTGAGGCAGGAAAATAATGAGTTTAAAGCCAGCCTGGGCTACAAGGTGAGACCCTCTGTCAAAGTAGAAAATGAAACACTACAAGAACAGCAAGATCTCACAGCAAAACCAGTTTTTGTTTTGTTTCTTTTTTCTTTTTTTTTTTTTCAAGACAGGGTTTCTCTGTGTAGCCCTGACTGTCCTGGAACTCACTCTGTAGACCAGGCTGGCCTCGAACTCAGAAATTCACCTGTCTCTGCCTCCCAAGTGCTGGGATTAAAGGCGTACACCACACTGCCTGGCATGCAAAACCAGTTTTATAGATTACCAAGTCAGAATATACCCTGGAGGCCTCACAAGCACTCTGATGTTGGTAAGGGGATTATTTATGCATGGCCGGGGTAGCCTTCACTACACATTAACTTCCTCATCTCTACAAGATGTACTCACTTCTCAGGGCTAGCCTGTCCATGAACTGAAGCAAGGGCTTGGTCTTGTTGAGCCTCTACTTCAACTCAGGGGCAGTGAACACATGAACGTGAGACAGAGGGTACCAGGAAAGCCTGTGATCTTGAAAGATGGTGGAGATACCATCTAGTGCCCATCCACCCATCCATACAGTCCACAGTTGTTCCTATACATCCCTTTGAAAGTTTAAGCTACTTTTTTTGCTTTTACTGCTACTACCTTAGTCTATGCCAGAGTCATACCATGCTCTCTAGCTGCAAGTGTGCTCATTTCTTTCAGACCTCATCACGATCCATGGCACGCTGAGCATAAAATCAGACTCGTCAAGGGGGCTGCACCATGTCCAGCCTCTGCACTTCTTTTCCTCCTTTCTATTGGAACAGCTCTAGAATCAATTTCATCTGGGCTCCAGGGAGAGTCCAGACTCACTCCAACCCCAGCCCCTCTTCTGGCTGTCCCATCTTTGACCTTCCACATGCTGGGTCACATGCTTCCTCCCTCCTTTCTCCACTGGAGAATCCCAAATCCTTTCCCTATTCTCTGTTATAACCCATTGAAGAAACATTTTATGTGCAGGAATGTTTTCCCTGTGTGTGTGTATACATGTGCACTCTGTGCATGGGGCACCCAAAGAGGCCAGAAGAGGATGTCAGATCCCCTGTAAGTGGAGTTACAGGTGATTGTGAGCCAGCATGTGGGTGATGGGAATAACCTGACTTGTAACTGCAGAGTCTGATGTTTTCTAGTTTAGCCTATCTTCCCTTTAGAATGAACACTCTGAGCACACGGAGCCAGAGTGTGTGATTTGTGTGTGATTTCATTGCCACTTGAGCTTAGCTCATGACACAGAGCTTGTTCTACACCATGCTAGTCCTCTGCCTGGAGCACATCCTCTGATGTGATGAGCACATCATTCAACCTTCCTAATGCTGTGAACCTTTAATACAGTTCCTCTTGGTGTGGACTCCAACTATGAAATCATTTTTGTGGCTACTTTGCAACTGTAATTTTGCAACTATTATTAATAATAATGTAAATATCTGATATGCAGGTTATCTGATATGTGACCTCTGTGAAAGGGTTCTTCGATTCCCAAAGGGATCACGACCTATAGGTTGAGGACCACTTCTCTAATGCCCTCTAGTTCATCCATGTTCCAAGGTCCACCTTCACGGACACCCTTTTGAGACTGCCTTTATATAGTCATTCCATTGACCTCTAATGGTCTATTCTGTGTCTGCCTGTGTCCTCCCTGACAGTGATGGTACCAGACTGCTGTACAAACGTGCCTCCTGCTGTCATCTACCCATCGTCTTCACTGCCTTGAGTTCCAAGATCAGAAACTCCTCTTTCTACGTTCACTCTCAGCAGAAACAGTGTCTTGGATAGAACTCCCACAACAGATACTGCTTGCCTGTAAAAACTTAGCAAACATGTGAATATGGAAGGCTGGGGCTTGAGGGCTTGAGGAAGGTAGGGTACATTTTCTTTGTACCCTGGAATAGAGGAGGAAGAAATAAATTCTTTCAAGTCTGGGGGCTTGTTACTGGGGACAACAGCTGTAAGTCTGGTAACATCTTCGTGCAGCATAGTTTTATGTCAACTTGACACAAGCTAAAGTCATTTGAGAGGAAGAAATCTCAGTTAAGAAAACGCCTCCATAAGTCAGGGCTGTATAGAAGCCTATAAGGCATTTTCTCAGTTAGTGATTGATGGGGAGGGTCTAGCCCATGGTACCATCCTGGGCTGGTGATCCTGAGTTCTATAAGAAAGCAGTCTGAGCAAGCCATGGTGAACATGCCAGTAAGAAGCGCCCCTCCATGGCCTCTGCATCAGCTCCTCCAGGATCCCACTCTGCTTGAGTTCCTGTAACCGCTACTGAGAACTGTGAGTGAACGAAACCTTTTCCTCTCTAGTTGTTTTGGTCACAATGTTTCATCACAGCAATAGCAACCCTGACTAAGACAATCTTCCTACATATAATCCTCCTCTCTCCTCCCATAATCAGCTTCCTACTGAGTGGAGAGGACCAAGCCTTCTACTCCGCCCATCCCCTACGACCCACAGCACACCTTTGTGTTCTTTGTGTTGGCTCACTTGTGCTATGGAAAGACAACTTGGTATCCTGGGCTTGATCTTTCTGCAATAGAAAGATCAGTGTGCTCCTCTGTGCATTTTCATCCACTTAGCACCACACACGCATGGACTTTTTCAAAGAGCTTTTTCAGAATATTATGATGTTTTGGAATAAACTAAAAGTGAAAAGACTTCACATAAAGTACGATTCAGATTTTATCCCTCAGAATCATAAAAGAAAGCCTTCTTAAGATGTACACAGGAGAGGAGCAGGAGGGTGCTGGGCAGGAGAGCTGACTTCTTGTGTTTGGTTGTCTGGGGAGTAGTCTCTGAGCCCTTGAAGTAGGAAAGGCCTACTTGTTCAACGAAACCTCGGGGCCTCTCTTTGGCTCAAGGGCTTGATCTCTTTTCTAGCCGGGTAGAGATGGGGTTCTTCAAGGCTAACTGTAATTCCTCATGGAGAAAGGTCCTGGTCAGGGGTGGTGAGATGGCTCTGCAGGCAAAAGCACTTCCTGCCAAGGGAGACGATTTTCCAATCAGACCCATGTGATATGGTGGGGGTAGAACCAGCTCCCCAGGTTGTCCTCTGACCTCTGCCTCTAGGTTGTCCTTTGACCTGCACCCCAGCACTACTACGACATGCATATTCACCCCCAACATGCGCACATAAATGATTGTGACTTAGATTTTTGTTCTGGTTAAAAGAAAGGTCCTGATCAAGTCATCTTTTAAATTGTATTTCTCTGGCCAGCATCCCGACCTTCACTTTGAAAGTACCTTGTTTTCTTGGTGTGATTTTTTTAGGTAGTTAGAAGTGAACATTTGTGCTAGGTGCTGTACTAACAGAAGTAGGTCACCACAACTCAGTTGCACATTTCTCCAAGCCCATTGGAACTGTCCTCAGATGGCCCACACCCAAACTCTCCAGAAGTATGTTCAAACCAGCCACACAATGTGTCAGGGGAGAGGCCCTGTTCCTTAGTCCTGTTAACAAAATGCAGCTTGCATACACTGAGAATTCCCCTCACATTCTAAACAATGCTCCTCCTGCTTACAATAAGCAATAGACTCTCTACTGAGGACAGGGCAGCGAAGCGTCACAGACACAGCACTAGGCAGCCCTGGGCATTGCCAGGTCAGGATGCTAGAATGCTGGAGAGGTAATTTTCAAATTGTGCTTTATAAAGGAAAGGGAATGAGAAATTTTCCTTCTCTGGTTGCTAAAAATGGCCCATTCAAAAAAAAGAAAAAGAGATAAAAGAAAAAAACAAAACAAAACCCTCAAACAAACAAAGAAACAAACAAACCAAAGAAACAAAACCACATGAGAATACTAGTAGGTCTGTAAGGACAGAAAGGTCACCACGCTCACGGCTTTCTGCTTGTGGCCTCTCTGGATTCTGAGACTATGATTTTCCCTCCTCACAGGGAAGTAGGCAGCAAGACATTTTACCATCATGTTCAGAAAGTTCCTGACACCTTCTGGAGGATCTCATGGAACACACAGGGCAGTTTCAGCTCTTCCGGACGTTGATGATTGCCCATTGTGTAGCTCAGCTTATAAAAACACTCCCTGAAGAGCAGGATTCTCGAAATGAAGGGACTCCTCGACACTGGACTCAGTATGATCAGACTGTACTTTTGCCAAATCTGTGGGGAAGACAGTGGCACTGACCGAGTCATTTTAGATCCTGTATTCCAGACTTATTAGATAGGAATTTCAGCCTTCCCTTCCACATTGGAAAAGGCAGCTGCTTCTGCCATGAAGAGACCTCCCTGTGCGAACTCTCACCCCGCACCACCATGAAACTCTAGGCTTAAAAATCAAATATCTACTTGTAGAGATTTTATTCACCTGAAAATCAAATAGAAACAGAGACAGAAAGCTAATCACTTCCTTGGCTATCCCTGGCAGCTCTTGCTGGGAACTGGTAACATTTTCAACATTTTAGGTCCATGCAGATCCTGAGTCTACTGTATGTTGAATGGTTTTTGGAGAAGAATTACGACAAACTTGAACGTTTCTGTGTGTAAAACATAAACATACCCTCCTGAGCACAGGAGCTTTCTAGATGGTGCCACAAAACTATGGGCTCTTTACACTGGCTTCTAATCAGCTGTTCATCAGTTCCTTACCCAGTGCCTAGGATCAGCCAGATCCTACCGTTTATCAGTACCCCAGCATGCCTCAAGGTGTGCACCTGTGTGGAAGGATCAGATACCCCAGGAAAAACGCTCTCCTAAGAGCCCAAGAGGATCAGTGTGTGTATGAATAAGGTTTCACTGGAATTATATCTGAGAAGAAATTCCAATCCCATGAGGCGGTTTTACTGACTCCAATGAAAGATATTATTTTCTTATCTGAGATTGCAGTCTCTGGAGGGGATCTCCCAGGCAAGGGGCCAGCAACCTCTGTGTTCACATGTGCAGTAGTGACGTGGTAATGTGAATACCAATGGTCACCCCAGCTGATGGTTAATCTTCACTGTTAATGTCATTGGGCTTAGAATCATCATAAAAACATACCTTTGGGCTTGTCTTTTTTTTTCTTTTTTTTTCTCCCCCCCCCCCCCCCCGAGACAGGGTTTCTCTGTATAGCCCTGGCTGTCGTGGAACTCACTCTGTAGACCAGGCTGGGCTTGAACTCAGAAATCTGCCTGCCTCTGCATCCCAAGTGCTGGGATTAAAGGCGTGTGCCACCACCGCCTGGCCGGGCTTGTCTTTAAGAATGTTTGCAGCGGGCTTTAACTAAGTGAGAGGATTTATCCTAAGTGAGGATGGGACCCTCCTATATGCTGGAGTCCAAGACTGAATAAAAAGGAGGAAGCAAACTGAGAAGCAGCATCCGATCTCTCTGTGCTTCTTGACCAGCTCCCTCTAGTTCCTATGGATGCCTTCCCTCCATGATGTATTATATCCAAACTGTGAGCCAACATGAACTCTCTGTCCTTAGTTTGCTCTTGTCAAATGTTTGATCAGAGTGACGAACAAAGTAACCGATATATATTCCTAGGTACAGGCACAGTAAAACCCTATCACATTCTGGACTTGAAGCAAAATGCTTGTCAACACACTAGACACATGTGGGTATGTCTGTGCCTGGTGCACAGATCTCTTCTACTCATTAACAACCTGCTGCTCTGCAGAGCCAAAGCTCGGTAGAATCTCATTTCCTATTTCATCCATCCACCCTTGGAACTGTCAGAGCAGCGGGAATAGCAGAGAGGCAGCTATCTGCAGGAACAGAGCACACACACTGGCTTGCTATGGACTCAAGAATCGCTCGTTCGCACTGGTAAGTTTGGACAGGGGTTGACGCTTGGCACACCCCCTAGTTTTGCAGATTATTATCTAGGAGAGAACTCTAAGACAGCTGTCTGGGCCTTGAGAAGAGTTTGAAAGTGAAAAGGACAGGAAGAGTTCCACAGTATGAGAAGTAATCACATGGCTCATCCTCTGTAAGCAGCCCTTCTGTCCTGAGCACTCAAGACAGGAATTCTGCACTGTCTAGGTGAGGCAACCCCGGGCTTGAACCTTAGAACAGCCACATCCTGTCCTCCTTGCCAGACAGACATCAGGAAAATGCTTTCTCCGCAGCCTTGCCACTGACAGAATTTAGGCACGTCTTCTGCTTCTAAGACATTTTAAGTTTAATACCAGTTTGCAGATCTTGATGGTTCTGCCGTTATGTTCCCACAAACGCTCCTGGTCATGGAAGAGGGAGGATGAGTATCTGTGTAGTTAGGGTGACAATAGAGAGGCCATGGCCACATGGAGCTCATCTTTAAACGGGCTCAGGAACCATGCAGTAAGTAGACTTGTTCCAAATAGATTCATGTAGTTTGTTAAAAGAAATGATGATGGGTAATTGGAGGGGGTTGTCATGAGCTGGAGGTTCGTGCTAAGGCCTGTATATACTATAGAAATATAAGTAGCTGTCAGAGTAAGACAAGCCAAAGGGTTATCCCGAGGCCTCCCTGATCTAATGCTATCAGGGCTTCCACCCTGAGACAAGCAGTCTTTTTTCTCTCTCTTCTAGAACTGTTTCAGAGCCAACTTCTCTAATTTCCTCTTTTCTTTCCACCTATTCTCTCCCCATCTTGGACTTTGAGCATGCCAGGCAAGTGGTCTTCCAGAACCAATTTCTAACAATGCAAGCTGTTGCCAAGACTATACGTTGCTCTCCACAAACTGACAGCAAGGCCCCATTACTGAACATGGAGAAACTGAGATGGTGCCTATTAAGAGCCTTCACCCCCATGTGCCAGAGTGTTTAGTGGGAAGGTACTCTGCACACTAAAAAAGGAGGAAAGAAATGTAAACACCAATCCAGCCACAAACCCTTTGATCTACAATGCTGCCCTGCCTGTAGGATATGCCAAGGCAATGGTGGCACAAAGCTTGCAGCAATAATCAACCAATATTTGATTTGATTTGAGGCCCACTCCATGAGATAAAACTCATATCTCATATTGCTTGGATGACCAAGAACTTGAGACTAGATAGCCCAGGGACCTAGGGGATAAAACCAAATACTACTGGTTTAAAAAATACAGTAATAAAATGATTCCTAATGATATTCTGCTCTATTCATAGGTCAGTGTCTTGTTCAGCCATCATCAGAGAAGCTTCCTCCTGCAGCAGATGGGAAGAAATAGAGAGACCTATAGTCATACAATATGCAGAGAATGAGAGATCTTGGAACAAGCAACTTAAATGGGATGTTTCAGGGCCCAGGGACTCCATGGAAGAGGAAAGAATGCAGAAGCCAGTGGAGATGAGGGACACCAAGAAAACTGGCCTCTAAATCAACATGATCAAAGCTCATGTGAAGTCAGAGAGTCTGCGGCAATATGGACAGGAACTGCACAGGTCTGCATCAGATGGGATCCTTGACTAAAAGGAGAAGTGGACACATGTCCCCGTCTCTGACCCAGAAGAAATCTCCAATTGATAACCACTTGCAAACGAATCTTTAGTTTCCTCCAAGAGAGTCTCACTGGGAAAACAAACCACTCCTAAGGGTGGGCGCATGCCCAACAGTACATTGCCAGCAGGAATGGACGCATTGGCATTTTTGGAGGTTGTCTCATGATGGTATGTCAGGGATTGTCTTTTTAAAAAAATGTTAATATTTAGTTTATTATAAATAACATATTTATATATTAATGACAGTATAGTATTGTATAGTTATACAAACACATATTTTTTCCTTTCTCTTTTCTCCCTACTGGTCCTTTGCATATGTATTACGGCTTTCAGATCAGTGTTTTCATGTGATTCCTAGGCGTGTGTACAAATGGCTCTGTTTCTTGTGCCTGTCCTTGGGCTCTTCTTCCTTCTGTTTGTTTGTTTTATGTTATTTTGATATGTCAGTGTTGTTTTATCTTATTATACTTTATTTTTATCCTTTAGAACTTGTCTGTTTTCTAGTGAGAGACAGAAAGGAGGTGGATCTGGATGGGAGGGGAGGTGCGGTGGAGCTGGAGGAGCAGAGGGAAGGAAAACCATAATCAGGATACATCATGTAAGAAAAAATCTATTTTTAATTCAAAAAGAAAGATCAAGCTCTCTTAGTCAAAGCCACTCTTATTTTTGGTCTGCAAAAGACCTAATGCTCCAGAACCTACACTCTCATCTGTGCTAAAAAGGAACACGATGCTTGAGTGAGCTACATTTTAGACAGAATAAATTCCGTGTTTTTCTTGTACCTAAAATCACTAGGGTATGGCTGGGAGAGAATTATGTTTAAAATGTCTAGTCCAAAGTTGAAATCATAAGGTCCCTGTTGAATTATCACACATCAGGACATGTAAGCCAGTGTTAGTATGTATGGACATGTCAGAGAGGACAGCTTCAGTAGTGAGCTGTACATACATCTGGCACAGAACCAAATTCTCATAGCCAGGGTTTAAATTTTAAAAAGGAGAGTGAATTGAGTGCAGCAGGAGTTGACAAATTTCTTTTATGAAAAGCCAAATAGTAAATGCTTTAGAGTTTGCAGACTAACAGCTTTATCACAAATCCTCAAGTCTCAGCTCACAAAAAGGAGACGTCAGTAGAAGATACAAAAGGGAACATGCATGGTTGTGTCCCAGTGATGCTTTATTGGTAAAACTGGGTGGGCCAGTTTAGGCCAGCCTTTTGAAGCCACTGTCCCTGGTTTGCTACAGTGAGGCCACTGTGAACAATACTATAGATCACACATGGTTTTGGATATATCCCCAAGGGCCCATGTATTGAAGTCAGTGGGGCAACATGGGAAATGCCAGACCTTACAGTAGTTACTCAGGCTCCTGGAGATCTGACATAGCTCTCCTGAGCCTTCATTGCATTTCATAACACAGTTGTTACAATAGCAAGTCTGGCCCCTTGTTCTGGCTCCCAGTCTCACCATGGGTGATCCCTATTTTAAAGCTACTATGATGATGTACTGCCAGCTGTCATAACGTCTTTACCTCACCTGAACTCCATGACCTAAACCTACAGAACTGTGGGCTAGACAAACCTCTTCTTTTTCTTTCTTCCTGTCTTTCTTCTTCTTTTTTATATAGTATTTATTTATTATAGTATACATGTGTGTGCATGATGTACCATGCAGGTACGGTGCTATGGTGCATGTCTAGAGGAGATCAGAAGACAATTTTGTGGAGTCTGTTTTCCTTTTCTACCTTTATATGAGTTCTGGGGATCAAACTCAGGTCACCAGGCTTGCACAGCCAACACCTTTACCCACAGGCCCACCTTGGGCACCAAAATCTATGTTCTTTATAAAGCCTCAACACATTCCGTTCACTACACTATTAATGTATGACAGAGGCATACACAGGTTATACGCAGAGAGCAAGATATGAAGGCATGGTCAGGTCTGTGTTAGAGGAGTAAAGAATGAAGGGCAGAAAGAGGTCTGCAGAGCTTTCCAGCCAAATCACTGCAAAAAGATTACTTGAAGTGTTAAAAAAAAATCAGGAAAACTAGAATTCTACTTTAGAATTAATCTGAGCTCATCTCAGTTCCTAAGACTGGTTTTCATATGACACAACTAAGGAGATTTAGCATTTTGAGTTGTGTCTCCTAAGCCCCATTCATTTCTACAAACGTGGGAATACATTGTATGTGCTTTTGATATACCTTTTTCTATGACAACAGGGTGAGCTTTTCTTTTCCTTTTTTTTTTTATGGTTTTTTGAGACAGGGTTTCTCTGTATAGTCCTGGCTATCCTGGAACTCACTCTGTAGACCAGGCTGGCCTCGAACTCAGAAATCCACCTGCCTCTGCCTCCCAAGTGCTGGGATTAAAGGCGTGCTCCACCACCGTCTGGCCGTGAGCTTTTCTTAGATGAAAAACAAACGTGGAAATCATCAGTCTTAGGAAAATGCAAATGGGAACCACAATTGCTGCAAACCTAATGGAATGCCCAAGATGAAGAGACCAAATACCAGGCTTGGAAAGGAGTGGGGAAACTAAAATTCTCACACTATTGGCGAGATGCAAATTGGAAATGACAATTTAGTCTAGATGGTCACTATTATTCAAATTAACATGTCTCTCCTATGGCTGAGTAATTCTTCTCCTGGGTATGCACACAAGAAATAAGTACCTATACCCACTCCCCCCAAATATATCAAGTATAAAGATGTTTATGGCAGCTTTACTCATGATAAATTCAAATAGGAAACATCCCCAAGTATCAGTCAAGTGAAAAGCACAAAGATATTAAGTGGAATATTACTGAGAAATGTATACAAAAAGTAATATACAAAGAGTTTATCCTGGGGTTGGAGGGATAACATGGGGTTTAGAGCATGCACCACTCTTGTGGAGGACCTGAGATTGTTCTAATATCTATGTTGGATGTCTCACAACCACCTGTAAGTCCAACTCCCAAGGGATTCAACTCTTTCTTCTGGCTTCCATCCATACCCACACTCAACGCATATACAGAATGAATCAAGGACTACTGCATAGTCCACACCTGAAGCTTTTTCGAAACTGCAAGTGGAACAGGCCTTAACCCATAGACAAGGACACAAGACAGGGAGACGAAAACTCTTCCTGAGCAGGGTGTGGTGCCCCAACCCGTAATCCCTGTGCTTGGGAGGCTGAGGCAGAAGATTGAACATTCAAGGCCAGTCTTAGCAGTGAGTTAGGTATTAGTCTCTGTTACATAGTGAGACTTGGCCCCAAGAACAGGGTGTAGAAGGGGAGCACTTGCTTTGTACATGTACGGATCTGGGTTCCATCCCAACCATAAACAGCACCTGAAGAAACTATTTAAAGGAAGAAGCTCTAGAGAGATGACAACACGCTCTTTAGAGACAGCTAATACCTTGCTGGACAAGGAGGAATGGCTCCCCTGGCCCTCTCTGCTCCTTCCATTTGGTCTCTTCTTTGTGGCTGTGGTGTGAGCCCCACATACTTAGCTGAGGTTGACAGTATAGAGCTCCCCACAAGGCCCTAGGTGTATCTCTGAAGGCACGATCCTCTTTCTCAGGGTGTCTGCCATTCTCAGCTCCATCATAGGGATTAGTTTTGCCTTTTAATCTTCATGCAAATGCAATCCCAGAGTCCCAGAGAATATTTATCCTCCTTTCTGAACTTGTGCATTCGGTACAATGTGTCTTACTCATAAAGTTGGCTCTTTTCTGCTGCTGTGTGCATTGCAATATTTGACATGTCACAGTGCCTGCATGCTTGTGTGCTTGTGTGCGTGTGTGTGTATGTGTGTGCATATGTGTTGGTATATCTAGCTATTCATTTCTTTTGTATATGTAACTAGGAATAGCATTGTCTCACACTATCATATTTGACTTTAGAGAACAAAGCCAAATGGTTTTGTTTGATTTATATTTCCTCCAGCCACGAATAAGGGTTCTGCTGATGTCACCTCTCACCAACTCTCCCCTTATAGGTCTCTCTCTAGGGTAGTTTCAATTGATGACATAATGCTATCATAAGGAACACATAGCCACCTGGAAGACACTATTTATTAATGCCTTCTAAAAACCTGGAGACCATTGTCATTCTGAGGTCTGTGGAGAAGGCCATTTCCAAGTGTCTGTTGGTCCAGGAGCCCAGTGGGAGCCCTGACAGTCTCCCTGAGCTAACCACCAGCAGCATGAGTTACCGGGGTCACAAGTACACATGAGGCAACAAGGTTTCTGTCTTTGGGGAGTTCAAAGTTCACAGGTTCCACAGTCAGGTTTCCACTGGGTTGAAAATTGTTCCTACACACAGGCAGCAAAGTGGCAACCATTACATTCCACTCTTGATTCTCCTCTTGGCATCATCAAACCTGCACCTTTGGGTCTTTTGGTCTTCTCTAAGGAAGTGTACTCCTGAATCACTCCATTTTGAACAAGCAGTGAAATTGTTCAGTACTGTATTAACATGTAAGGTTGCAGCTGGGCGCTGGTGGTGCATGCCTTTAATCCCAGCACTTGGGAGGCAGAGGCAGGTGGATTTTTGAGTTTGAGAGTTCGAGGCTAGCCTGGTCTACAGAGTGAGTTCCAGGACAGCCAGGGCTACACAGAGAAACCCTGTCTCGAAAAACAAAACAAAACAAAACAAAACAAAACAAAAAAACCATGTAAGGTTGCAAAATCAAAATACAGTTAGAAGTCAGATTGAGCTATGGAGTATGTCTCTTCCCCTCAAATAAAAATGGACACTGGTTGTATATTTCCAATATCATAACATTTCTGTCCTACAATCAACTTGAAAATAAAACTTTCTGCTTTATTAAACCATGAAGGTATTGTACACTGGTAAAATGCGTTATGGGGCATTCGGGAGGAAACTGCTCCTTCTCATGAACAAATGAGAATGCTTTCTTTCAAATGCGGTGCTTTCTCCCACTGGTTCCAATATTGAACATGTCTACCTCTGCTCTGCTGGCTCTTCAGGTGATTACTCAATTCTGCACTCTGGCTGGAAAGGCAGAGTGTGGGAGAAGTGAGCTGAGATAATCAATATTTTACAGTGGCGGGGAGAGGGGCCAAAGCTGAGCGTGGTGTGATTCAAGAATAGACACTCTAGACTGCTCTGTGTATGGCCTTATTGAGCAATTTAGGTAGCTACCCTCCAGAGAGCTGCTGTCATCGGAGGAGGTACTTCTGGGCTTCCTTCACCCCCAGAACACAGGGGCCACGAGAGAACTCCCGGTTGCTACTTTCATGGAGGCATTTGTTTCCAAACATGGGCCATCTGCCAGCTATTTTTGAAGCACTTGCATATTTACCCAGCCAGCTCTCTGTGCTGGGGATTGTATTTGAGCACTGGGGTTTTTTATCAACGTCTATTTAGAACAGAATGAAAAATAGCACAAGATGAAATAAGAGTGTTTCTAGCCAAGAATGAGCTGCCCCTTCCTTCCTACAGGGTGGGTATTTGGTCTTTTTCTCTCTCCCTGCCTCTTATTCCAAAACTGCCTGCTGCCTTCCTTTAGTGCGCACTTCCTTTAGTGTGCCCAAGTTTAACTGGTGCTATTTCCTTAACAGAAGTATAAAAACTAATAGTGTATCTAAACAAATTATAGATTCAACAATGTGCGTGGTTGACATGCAGGTTTAAGGGAAGGCAAGTGTGTCCTGTGAGGACCAACTTAATGGCTTTATCTGTTGCTTCGCACCATGGAATAAGTATTGAGACATCGTTTCATACAGGAGCTTCTGGAGGAACAGGAGATACAAAATTGGGCTCGATGTATCAGTGAACGTTTTCTGTGATTTAAATCTCTAACTCTTGGGAAGATGAGTGAAAAGCTCCTGAGTCAGACTCTCTAGCTTGGAAGCTTGCTTTCTCATTAACCCATCCCATGTTCTGCTAAGTGCAAGGCTCTGGGCTCAGACTCTTCAGGCTTAGAGCCAGAGTAGTGGCAACTATGGGAGGAAGTCGCTTTGTCTGTCTGTCTGTCTGTCTGTCTGTCTGTCTAGGACTCAAGAACAAGTTTGACACTGAATGTCATCTCGACAGAGGTGTCACTAATCATCATCACATCACAGAAAGGAGGCTATAACCCACACATGTCCCCTGCTGTCTGCATTTGGATCTGCTTGGTCAGGACCCTTATTCACCTCACAGGGTGAGGAGGCCCAGAGAGAAAGAGCAAGGGAAAAACATTGCAGGAAGGAAACACTGCACAGACTGTGAGGCTGTAACAAATACCAGGCACACTGAATTGTGGGTGCATGGCATGAGGCAAGAGGGTGACAGCATACCAAGATGAGTTTCTCCTAGACCCCCTCAGAGGCTGTGCTGGGATCTCCTCATGTAGAGATACTTGTGACTGATCTGTGAGCCAGGAGGAGCTATCAGTCCTGATACAGCATCAGCTGGTTCGGGGTGGAAGCTCTGTCATGGGTTGGAGTACCTAGTACCACACTTTGTGGGTATAAAGCTGAACCCTTGGGGCAAATTTCAAATTCAAGAGTAGCTCTTGCTTTGAGTACATGGCCTATGTGATAGCCTAGCACATTTGCTGTTTTGTGTGTGTGGTCACAGCATTGCTGAAGGAGTGTGCTACTCAGTGGGGGCCAGACGCACCAGCACCATGGCGGAAAGAGCAGAAGATGGAACTGAGTCTTAGCTTAGTTCTGTTTTTAGCGTCGGCCTTGCTTTACTGCCCACCCCTCAAAACAGCCACAAATCTCTTCTTATCCTCAGGCTATAAACAAAGAATCCATGGCCCGAGGCCCAAGATATTATGGAATTTGGCAAGGTTACGTAGATCTGGGTTTTGAGTGTGACCTGAATGCAGGCTGCCCAAGTCCCTGCTGTATGACATCACACTGCCTGGTTGCTCCTGGGGAGGTAGAGGCACGCTGCAACTGGATATCCCCTACAGGTCCCACTCTGCATCAGCTCACCTGATGCTGTCCCTGCACTGATGTGCACTCCCTGTACACATGTACCTGCTCAGGACCGGACCCTTGCTTGTATTAGTTAGCATGTGACCAAATCCTGAGGATCCAATAAAAGTAAGACCTGGGCCAGAGAGATCCAGAGAGATATCTTAGAAGATAAGGTATCCTCTGTGCAAGTGTAAAGAACTGAGTTTCATCCCAGCACTCCCCTTAAAAGCTGACAGTAAATTGTAATTGTGTAGGTCATCCCAATGCTGCATGTATGTCATCCCAATGCTTCATGTTTGTCATCCCAATGCTGCATGTATGCCATCTCAATGCTGCATGTATGCCATCCCTATGCTGCATGTATGTCATCCCAATGCTGCATGTATGCTATCCCAATAGTGGGGGTATTGGTGATAGGATGATTCCTGGGGCTCAATTGTCTAGGCAGATTGCAAGCTCTAAGTTCAGTGACAGATCTTATCTAAAAAATAAGATGGAAAGCAATCGAAGAAGACAATCAACATATGCCTGTGGCCTCCACGTACATGTTCACATGTGCCCCATACACATGTTTGCATACATATACGAACACACACAAATTCATACTCATATACCACTCATTCTCAAGTTTGGAGTTGCTCTGAAGATGAAGAAGGCTGTACAAGACAAAGGCAGCCCTGTGGGGAAATGACCAAGAGTGAGACCTACAGATTCCAGCCCCAGCCCCTCTCAGTCCATACATCAGGACTTGTCAAATACTAATCCCTTCACTACCATCTCCCTGGTGTTTCCCAGAGTGACACTTCTTACAATACTGTCCCCAAGTGACTTTGTTTACTGGTTACTTAAAATGCAGAGGACATGTGTGCATGGCCACTATAAGGAAGACAGTGTTATCATTTGCCATAAGTAGAAAAAAAAAAAAAAACAGGTTCTTCAGATCAGATCAATTGCTTAGTTTTACAAATACAGTTTTATTGGAAGAAAGCCACACTCATGTTGCAAGGGCCTCCAAGGGTTCTGCCAAGCCTAAAATATTTACTCTCGCACACTTAAGAAAGTTTGTAGGCCTCTGAAGTAGATCCAACCAGTTTTAGCTAGGCTTTGATACCCTCCTCTGTGTGTTGCTGAGGTCAGGAGAGACGAGGGAGGTATTAATTAAGGATGTTCCAGCACGGTCGAGAGACTGAAAGCTTAAATGAGTACAGCACGGGGAATAAGGCTCACTATGGGACCTGAAGCGCTTCCAGGCAAGTTCAGAGGGCTTCAGTTACTGTGTTATTTTGTGCAGAGACTATGGGTAGAGAAACACTGTAGCAGCTTCTTACTGCTTCAAAATATCACAGTGCTAACCTGATTTCAGGAATTGAATCCTACAGGAAGATGGGATACAGGAGAAGAATATGCCAGAACTGTATCACCCGAGAATGGAAGAGTAGCTAGAAGAATCTCAGGTATTGAAAACCACCAGTGTGGCTTCAGGGAGTGTGACTGTTAACTTTCCTGTCATCTTGACTGGATGTGGAGTCATTTCAGAGGCGTACCTCTTGTATAAGAATGCATCTAGTGGGGTTTGTCTAAGGTGCAAGTGGGCAGTGCCACCCTCTGATGGGAGGTACATACTCAATCTAAAGAGGAAAACAGAAAACCAGCTGAAGGCCAGCATGCCTGCTCCTGCCTTCTGATCTGCTCAGATGTGAGCCGCCTATTACCTCCACCATCCCAGGGGAAAGCGGCTCCCTTCACACTGGCTTCTCTGCCCAATGGATTTTCTTAGACTGAAAACCAAAATAAACCCTCCTCCACTGAGTTTCTTCTTGTCAGGTATTTGGTTATAGCAAAGAGGAAAGTAATACAGGTGGGTCTCTGGACCTCAGAACACAGAATCCCTCTCCCTGTCCTTTGTCCCATCCTGGATGACACAGGAGCGGTGTTTTAGATACAGCATTCAGCACCCTTACTCAGCACCAGGCTGCATTAATGTCCTCCCTGACTGCTTTCTCATGCAGCTGACTGCAAAAGCAGGCCTGGGGAGGAAGACCAAGTGTGGATAACAGGTTCCTGCCGCTGGAGAGGGAAGGTACCAATCCAGCCAGGAGAGGAAGGTGGCAGAAGAGATGATGGCTGAGCATCTGCTGTCAGGTGATAGGTTTCACACTACCTGAGAGACTGATGACAGACTGCCCTTCATTCTAACTGACCCAGGAAGAGATCCTTGGAGCTGGGTTCTAGGACACTCAGATATCATCCCATCATCTGGTTATACATTTCAGTAACTCTAGGCAAATGAGCCTCTGTGTGCAGGAGCCAGGGAAGGCAGGCATCCCCTCTAGAAATGAGGCTCACAAGCTTTGCTCTTGGTACTTTAACAAAACATCTAGGGCTGTCCATCTACCCAGTAGCATTACAAGAACTCACAAAGAGAGGCTCTCACTTCGCTCTCCTAATGCCTCATCTAGGCTTGGTTATAGCCAGCAGCATGAAGCTGCCATCTCTCAACAAATGGCAAGAAAACAAGAAAACGGCTGTGTTTCACAACTACTGTATGACAAGCACAACACTAACTGCATAATCCTCACACCTGTGCTCCCCCAGGGCCCTGTAATGTGGCAGGAGAGCCCTCAAGTCAGGGCAGCTGGGGCAGGAGGACAGTTAAAGAAACGCCTGGTCTAAACAACTCAAATCCCAGGTGCTTTCTCCTGCTCTGGTCTGTTGTGTGATAGAAATGCCCATTCTCCTATGGTGTGGCTGAAGGAGAGACCAGCAGTAGTGAAACTCCTGTAGGTAAAGTTAAAGGAACTTGGTGCTTCCTTAAGTCTGAGAGTCAGCCAGCCCATGCCCTAGTGTGTGGTGATGGGACTTCGCTCAGAAAGAGTGTGCATTTTCTATTTCCTGGGCAGTCATAAGTTGGCATCTATCTCCCAGCTTCTCATTTACTTTTGGGTTGTAAGTGGGGATCAGTGGGCCATGGATCAAAAAGTGACGGATAGTTATGGCTCACCTCTGCCAAGTAGAAAATCTGCAAAGGCAGTTAAGCTAGGTGGCAAGACTCGAGGAATGAGAAATGAATGAAAATTAGAAAGACATTATCTGCCCTGATGATTATCTTTAGGGAAATTCTTGAGTACATAAGGAACTTACCCTATGATTTTCCTTGTTATGAAGCCTGTGAATTCCAGCAGGGGAACCCGTGAGCCCATCCATGAAATCTATAGAGCAGCGGAGGTGACTGTGCTTGGGGTCCAAAGGGTTTGTTGTAATGAATTAGCACAGGCTCTAGACAGGGAGTTCTTGGTAGAATCTATGTCTGAGGTAAACAAACATTCTTATCCTATCAGCCTGCCTTGGGGATGGTCATACTTACTGCATGTGTATGTCAGCATTTAGAGACTTTGTTAGGGGCCTTTTTAAAGTTCAACATACCTTAAATGAGAAGGTGCCAATAAGAGTTAAGGTCTCTTAAATCTGAAGATAATTCAATTGTTCTTTTATAAATTTATTCACAAAACTGCCACAGAAAAAGAAGAAGAAAGAGAAGGAGGAGGAGGAAGAAGAGGAGGAAGAAGAAGAGGAGAGGAGGAGGAGAAGGAGGAGGAGGAAGAGAAAGAAGAGGAAGAGAAGGAGAGGAGGAAGAGAAGGAGAGGAGGAAGAGGAGGAGGAGAAGGAGGAAGAAGAGGAGAAGAAGAAGAACAAGAGGAGGAGGAAGAGGAGGAAGAGGAGAAGAAGAAGAACAAGAGGAGGAGGAAGAGGAGAAGAAGAAGATCCAACAATACCATGAGATAAACACTAAACACCATATTTTTTGTGAAAAAAATCAAAGATGTTTTGCTCCCTACTTAAGAGCATGGCTACCTAAACATAGACAGGCATCCAAGCGGCAGCCTTCACCAAGCTTCAGCCTGTAGTTTAAGTAAGAAAAGCAAAAATATAACGGGTTCAGGGTCATTTGTGAGTCTGCATTGTAGACATGAGCTATGTTGGGGGTGTCTCTGACTGAAAAGACCAGAGGCCATGGACACTTGGCCATAGGTTCATTTTCCTTACAACCTCTGAGCCTGGTGCTTACAGCACCCTCTCCTGTCATTTTGTTTGTAGAGATTTAGCACAGGTGATTACCCCAAACCCATGTTTTCCCACTTGAGTTGTACAAGCTGGGAAGGACCAAGTTCTGCAAGGGGCCTGCTCTGCTCAACACTTTTCTCTGTTTACAGAGATACTGGATTAAGGGTGAGGAGGGAAAGCAGTTGTAGAAACTGTTGTCTGCATAGGATTTAAAAGATCAGTTCCAGCGCCATGCTGGGCTGTGTGTGAACTCTCTGGCTCCACTCTGGGCCCTAACAGGTATGTTAATGTTGACTGGGCAGATAACCAAAGTTCTTTTATGTTGGGCAACTTTACAGCAAGCAAAGACAGAAGAGCTAAAGGTTATTATTAAACTCTAGTCAGGTCAAAGTACTGAGAATAAATGACTCATCAGTGCTCGGCACAAAATAAGGCATCTGCACCACCCCCTTCAAGGTTCAGCAAATATTGAAGGAGAGGGATGGAAAGAATTCAAGACCTAGAAGGTGAGGGAGTTTGTGGTGAACGGCTTGGCTGTCTGTCTTCTAGACTGGAGATGGCTATTACACTGGGAAACTGACATTGCAAAGGCAGCTGTAGTGATTACCTGTAAAAGATCTGTACAAGACTGGACCCATCAACACTCTATCATGCAGGGGGTTGGGGCCTGTAACATTGCCACCTAAGGAGCTCTATGCCCTTCATAGTGGCTGAGAGGTGAGGAGGCATATTTCTCAATCAATGGCTGGCCACTGGTAAGATGGCCTTATTCAACTAAATACTTCTTCATCTGTGCTTATGCAAGCAACCCTAATTAAATGCAGTGGTGCCACCTGCCACACACATATTGAGAAAGGCATGGAAGCAGGAGAGGGACTTTCTGGGAAGACACTTGGTGGGTAGGAGAGGGGATAAGAAACAAAAGCAGGGGGAAATTACATCCTATATGTGTATGAATTTTATTGAGATGTAGCCAAGAGGCAGAGAAGTGACTTTTTTTCAGAGTTTGTAAACAGGGTATGAGCCTTGCACTGAAATATAATACTAAATAGTAAGTTTGTGGGTTGTGGAGGTGTGTGCAAAGGACTATGAGAAGAGTGATTGTCCTGCCTCAGCTATGAAATGGACTCAGGGAGTTTTCTGAGAGGAAAGGACACAACCATAGGCAGCTGGGGTTCAGTGGAAGAGCAATGAGGCCACCAAAGGCTCAGGTTTATACATGGCACAGGTCAGCATGGCTGCAGCCCGAATCTGTGGGAGGAAGCACATAGCAGAGGTGATGGAGTGGCTTCACCTAGCACAGAGGGCACTAGGCCAGCCACTCAGAGCAGCTGGCACATCACTGCAAGTGGATCCGGGTAGACCATAACCAGAATCCCTTGCTGGCTTTCTTTTGGCTACACCATAGCACCTTGACAATGCCAAAAGTTCTTAAGATGTCATGGTCTACATATCCAATAACATTGTCTAAAATTCAAGTTTGCAAAAATCCAGACCTTAAAAACATAAAAGCTTTCTTTGACTTAAAGTTCTGTGCTACTCAATTGGTAAGCTTGGCTTTCTTGTTCTGCAGTCACGGCAAGGGCAGGGTCACACTGAATCTACTACCATAGCAGACAGACAGGTAGCTATTTTTTTCATACTGAAGCCCACCCTACATCTCCTTACAATCATCCTGCATTCACTGCATGTCTTCCCTGGGACAGGGTCTCACATACTGTCCCAGGCTGGCCCAGAAATCACTATATATAAATAGCTAAGTAACCCAGGCTGGCAATTCTTACAGCGGTGCTGAGGGTGGGCAATGGCCCTAGTGTGTATGCTGTTTTCTATATTTCTTGTTTTTATTTAGGGCATGGCCTTAGAGTTCCCCTGAGCCCACAAGGAGCTCTTCCTGCAGCTTGGAATCCCTCTGCTTCTGTGGCTCCTTCTCTGAGTCTCCATAAATTTTCGTTGCACTTTTAGAATGGTTGCTGAAAATCGATTCTTCTCACTCGCCATTAGCACTCTCAAATTCCATGCTCTGGCAGACGGCTGCCAAAGGACTCACTCAGCCTGTAAAGCCTCAAAAATACAAGAGCCATCACCAGTTACCACAAGCAGGCTTTAGACACAACTCCAGTGCTTCGGTGGACTGTGGAGGAGTACATTTTACTAGCAAATCCCTTTACACATTTAAAATCAAATTTGATCAATCAGAATTAAATTTTCACACGGTATTTTATTCTAGAGAATACAGCTCTAATACAGAGCAAGCAGTGTGCTGGTTGTTTTATTAACCCCTGGCAATAAAATGGAGTAGAAAAAGTAATTCAGAGTTTTAAAAGCTGCTTTTTATGGCAGGCAGTATATATTTCAGTTTGAATACAGACTTTATAATCAAAGGACTTCTACCACAGCCAGTGAGACAGCTCAGGGGGTAAAGGTGGTAGATGCTAAGGCTGCCGGCTGGAGTTTGATCTCTGGTACCTACATGGGAAAGGAAAGGATTGACTCCTACTAATTGTCCTCTAGCCTCCATTCAAGAGCCATGCATGACAACTATATGTACATGTGTGTGTGTGTATGTGTGTGTATACATGAGAGCACACATACACACTAATAAAGAATAAAATGTAAAACTTCCTTCTTCTAAATCCCAGCACTGTTCCTTAATAACTGTGTTATTAAACACAACAATTAACTTCCCTGAATCTTAGTTGCCATGAAAAATAAAAGGTTGGAAGGCATTCTAAGTAGTCTGTCTCCTAGGGCTGTCTGGAGGACCAATGGGATAAAAAGAAAGTGTGCTTCACAGTAGCCAAGATACAGAACATGTTGTCTAGGGGCCAATCAGCAGGTGAACAAAAGATAGGTAAAAAGATGGAGCCTACATGCTTTTTTATTCTGCCATAAAGAATGAAATCATGTCATTTGTAGGAAAATGGAAAAAACTACACATCAGCATATTAATCAAAATAAGTGAGACCCCAAAAATCTCACATTTTCTTCCTTCCTTCCTTCCTCCCTCCCTTCCTTCCTTCCTTCCTTCCTTCCTTCCTTCCTTCCTTCCTTCCTTCCTTCTTCCTTCCTTCCTTTCTTTCTTTCTTTCTTTCTTTCTTTCTTTCTTTCTTTCTTTCTTTCTTTCTTTCTTTCTTTCTTTCTATTTGTCTATCTGTTTATCTATATTGTAACTGGAGGTCTAAGTGTTTGTGAGCCACCCCTGAAAACTAAACTTGAATCCTTCATAAGAGCAGAACGCTCACTTTTAACCACTGAACCATTGCTCTATCTCAAAAGGAGACAACGAACAAAGAGAACCAGTAGGAGGGAGAATAGGGACAAGTGAGTGCAGTGTGTGTGTGTGTGTGTGTGTGTGTGTGTGTGTGTGTGACTGTGTGTGCATGAATATGAGCAAAGTATATATCTGACATGTAGAAAACACCCTGTAAGTTAGCTACCACTGTAACACAATTCTTAGATTTATCTGGTCCCCACCAAACATAAAGAATGGAGTGGGTATGTCAGCACTCACGGTGGGAAGGTCTTGAGTTTAAGACCATCTTTATAGTGGGTTCAAGGTGCATATGGGCTATGTGGGAGCCATCTCAAAGAGAGATAGAAAGAAGGACAGGGAAGGAAAGGAAAGGAAGGGAAGGGAAGGGAAGGGAAGGGAAGGGAAGGGAAGGGAAGGGAAGGGAAGGGAAGGGAAGGGAAGGGAAGGGAAGGGAAGGGAAGGAAAACAATTAAAAAAGAAGAAAAATCAGAAAGAAGAAATGAAAGATGATCTGGGATCAGCACTATGGGATTTGTTGTCTATAGAAGTCATAATGTCACATGTATTCGTGGCAGTTTTGGGGATGAATCCAGTGTCTCAGGCATACTAGACAGGGCTTTTCCATTGAGCTACACACTTCTATCTTTCTGAATATATGCTAAGGGATACTTTCTTCATGCCTTTGTCTCTCTTATTTGGGTAAATTAAGCCTTAGCCCTAGTCTTGAGGGGATGTCATAAGACACACACCAGTGACAACAGACAATTGTGTTCACAGAGGGTTATATGACACAAATCCAACCAACAAGACCACAGCCTAGACTATGATCATGATCCGAGTCTGTCTCTCTGTCTTTGTCTCTCTGTCTGTCTCATTCATTCACTACTTCCTCCCCTTTTCTCCCTCCTCCAGAAAGACAAACCTGGAGCTTCTGGTGGCCATCTTTGTCAGCCACAGGGAACAACTTTCCAACTATGAAGGCAATAGTAGTTCACAGCATGGATGAAGATAAAGACACACAAGCCCTTTAAGCTATAACTCACACGGACTTTCTGTGAGATATGCTGATTTTCAGCTAAGCTACTCTGAGTCTCTGCCACTTTCAGTCTAGGGCTCTCCCCTCCTCAGCCAGGCTCTATTTTCTACATATCAAATCCAAGATCTCTTGGTTCATAATAGCTCCTGCATCCCACAAGAAGATTAGGGATGGGATGCCTCGAGTTTGGCTCCACAACCTTGGAGAACACTGTACGTATCTTGGGCACTTCTGTGATCCTTAGGTACTATCTTGCCCAGTGATTAACAAATCGATAAGCTCCATGGCTGTGACTGAGTAGGAATATCAAAGCTGAAAACAATGGGGGAGAAGAAGGGCATGCTTGAATTGGAGACCTGCTTCTCCTTGTGCAGGAAGAGATTACAGGCATGAGCTGCTTGCCTTTCTGGGTGTTGGTGCACTTACATGTCAAGCAAGTGAAACCAATCTCTAAGATCCTTTTTCAGTTCTAACATTCCAGAAGCGTCTACTGCTCCAGGCTCCTCTCCATTATGTATGGTGTGGGGTAATTGGTTACAAGTCTCATTTCTGTCTGCTTCCTTTTGTTTCAGCTCTAAAAAAATACTCTGTTAGACTCCTAATTTCTGTATTCCAAGTACTTATTTCCCCTCCAATTTCCTTCTAAGAAAAACATTTATTTTTGTGTAGTTGGACATAACGATCCCATTTTCTTCCCATTTCTATATTTTTAAATCTAATTAAGGTGATAAGTTCCTTGAGAGTTGAAGCTGGGGTTTTCCTGTGTGTGTAAACATTATTTTTTTTAATTGCCAACTAAGCTGCCAATTTTGACAGGGAAGCAGGATACGGGTTTTAAGTAATATAAGCAGGAAATGGGTCTCCAGCCCACACAAAATAAATACAAAACTACTGATTTTTTTCTCCTCATTGACATCTGACTTATTCATTTATAACCTTAGTCTGAGTTGAAGTTCTCCCACAAAGATACATATGACCTCCATGTCAGTGGGACCAGAATAGGAGCATCAGGTGATCTGACAAGTGGCACCCAGGTAAATATCATGGCATGGGTGTCAGACCAAAAAACCAGAACATCAGGTGACCCTCCTGGTTTCACTCATGTAAATAACATGGTCATTTCAGGTCAACAGGCCTTTCCCAGCAGGGGAGAAAGGTCAGCCCTAAGATAATTGAACATCAGCTTCCCAGCCCCACATTTCTTGCTTGCTAGTAACTCAGTCCGTTTGGAGAGATCAAGTAGCTGGATAATAAATGGCCACATGATCTGTCCTGTACAGAGAGAGCTTCTCAGAGGGAATGGTCCACACACAACCTTTCTGCCTGTCTGCCTAGCCCAGGCTTGCTCCTAGGGACTCCATGCATGAGCAGGACTTTGGCTCCAAGGGTATAATGGGTATCTCTTGGTAAACATAATTGAATGATGTGGAGGCAGAGGACATAGGGTAGGCTGGCACTGCAGGCGAGGGCCACTGTCCAAAGCTTGCTTTCAGTCACCTGCTTTTCCATTAGGAGGCCCATTTTGTCCTGAAGATGACTGCATTGTGCTCACTTGCTTTTCTGTTCACATGCTTTGGAAAGGAGAGCACGTCTGTCGCAACAGTCTAAGGACGAGTTTTGAAGTCTCTTTCTTGAGACCGGCCTAGGTACATTCAGTGAACTGAGTACTATGATCGAAATGGACAACCAGCTGACCTAAGATTAACCATGTTAATCCTATTCCTGAAGATCAGAAACCCAAGCAATGAGGCCAGGGAAAGTTATAGGAAACAGTGCTAAGAAGTGTGTGTGTGTGTGTGTGTGTGTGTGTGTGTGTGTGTGTGTGTTATGAGAAACAGTTCTCACAGTCCCTGGGCACCACTGGAGCAGTGTCACTAGCTGTGGGCCTCTCTTCCTTTAGTCCAGGCTCCTTCCTAAGGCTAAAACAAAAGCCCTTGGCTCACAGCACAGCTCTTCTCATGCACAGTAAAGTCATGGATATGTATCTGACTTCTTGCCCTATGCTCTTGGAGCATAAAGACATCTCCAGGTTCCCCAGGGAAGCACCTTGCCTAGTGACTCATCTGCAGTGAGCCTTCAACATCCCCTGAGAGATGGAATGAAGAAGTAGCAGTGCCTTCCATGTCTCAACTGGGACACATCTCTGAGACATCTTAGGCCTGCTGCCTGAGTCATTCACCGAGAATCCCTAGGATGCTTTAGGCCTGAGGGCCGAACGATTTGCCATCACGTTAGTTTCTATGTAGAAGCATCAAGGAGAAAATATAAATAATGAAAAAAAAATCTGTATCTTATAACATCTATCTACACTAATGCATCTATAGTTAACTCCCTAGTATCAGATGTTTATGGCCCAATAGGCAATTTTTGATTCATTTAGGTATTTTTGTTATTCTTGTTGTGAAGGAATGGTTTAGAAGAGAAAAGCTAATTCAACCTGAGAAAAATTCCAGTGCTCCAGTGCCCAAATGATCCTTCTAAAACAAGTGTACACCATGTCTCCCATCTACAAACAGCAAATCCGTACTTCTGCAAGTATTATGGCTTTTCATCTCCTTTATCCCCGTGCTACAGTATATCCACCATCAGGATGAAGATACAGAGGGGGCATGGCCATGCTGACTGTCAGCTCAGGAGCCCCACTGAGTCAGGAACCCCCTGGAATCCACAGCCACAACACCTACAACCTGGCTTTCACCAACAACTCTCAAGCTTTCCAGAGTCTTCATGGTTCCCTCATCATGCCATGTCTTTTTATACCTAGCTGTGGCAGCACACCATTGCTGTCCCATCTGAATGTTCCATGCTAAAACATCACTCTTGATGATTGGATCTTAGAAGCTGAGCACATATATGCAGAGATAAGTAAACAGAGATTCCACTCACACTCTTTGGACATGCCCACTTCAAAGCACTTCTGCAGGCGGCAGTACTGGCATCGATTCCTAGTGACCTTGTTAATAACGCAGTTCTTATCTCGGTGGCAAGTGTAGATCATGTTCTTCTGAATACTTCGGCGGAAAAAGCCCTGCAAGTAAGAAGATGAGCAGATAAACAGCGAGCTGTACAAGAGACCAGAATCCACCTTGGGATGCACCTTGGGCTCAGTCTGCTGATAGAGGGATGGCTGCAAAAACTGAACTTAAAATCCCAGTGGCCACGAGTACTTTTGTTCTTGCAGAGAACACAGGTTCTGTTCTCAGCACTCATACCTGGCAGCTCACAACTGCCCCTGTTCCAAGGAGCTGTGACACTCTCTTCTCACCCCTCAGCCCAAAGACCCTTCTAGTCAAAGCTAGACTAACTTTGACGGTCTTACTAAAATGAACGCCAAGTTGATTTGCTTGGAAAACACCAGAGAGAGTTAGCTGGAACCCATGGCAGCTTAGCTTAAGTACCTACCTACCTACCTAAGTATCTACCTACCATCTATCTACATTTCCCTCATGTCATCCTGAGACAGTTTTGCATTTAGTCTTCTCCTTAATAAATTAAATACAATTTTATTTGACTTTATTTAAATGTGTGTGCTGAGTGTGTTGCCATTGTTTTTAACTTCCCAAGAATGCTTTGATAAACTCAGCAATATATCCTGAACTTGTGTAGAACACTCATGAAATGGAACAAACTTTAGGTTCAAAAGTAGGGGCCTCTCATCCTCTCTGTCCCCTCAGTTACTACCCGATAGCTCTGCAGCCAAGTTTAATGGAGTGCTACTTGCTCAGATCAACATGTGGGCGTAGCAGGTGATAGAAGCTCAGCTGTTGTCTTCACTCTTTTATTGCCTGACAGAGAGCCCTGAGTATTAAAATTGTGGAGCTCTACCTGACCAGTTGCAGTGGGATTTACAACCACTCAACAAACCATTCTCCCAAAGGCAGGAAACACACTGAATAGTCTTCTCATGTGAGCACAACTTTGCCTTCAGTTGAATACCTAGGTAGGAGCCTGACTAATACCTGCCAATGCTCGACTGTGAGCCAAGAATGCTCATGGAGCACAGGATTTTCACACAGGTGCCCTAGGTTTTGAAAGTCTAAACAAACATATTGTTATTGGCATGATTTTACTGTGAGGGCCTGGAGATTTGTTTTAAGACTGCTGAGCTGTCAGTAGTACTCCCACCCCCCACCCAACACACAAACATCCCAACACACACACATTTTTTTTTCAAGAAAACATGTTTTTTTTTTTTTTTTTAACCTTTGGTGTATAAGAATGATCAGAATCTAAAACAACAGGTCACCTGTGTCCTGGAACCTGAGAAGTGTGAGCTTCTGTGGCAGGACACCTTTCTCAGAATACTACATGGCACCTCTGGTCCTCAAAGGTACCAACTCAACATTTAAAAAACAAATCCTTGCTCCTTGGCCATGAAGAACACAGTGGGGGCGACAGTCTTTGTGTGTGCAAAAGGAACAAAAGAAGAGGGGACCACAGGTGCCCCTTTCATTTATTAAAACCCAAATATTCAGTTTGGCAATTTTTTAGTGACTGGGGAGCACAGAAAAAGAACACCATGATATTCAAGGGAAGTAAGAGAGAACTGGGGAACTTTATCCATCACTAATTACCCATCAGTATGGCTCAGAAACAATGACTGAAACCAAATACAACTTCTCAGTTTTCCAGATCAGACTTTGGCTGGGTGTCAGCAGGTCTCAGTTTCAGGAAATCATTCCCAGCATGGCAGAACCCTTGCCGACTATGATACATGCTGGGAGGTATTTTGATCTGTGTGTTGGGTAAACAGAGACTGTCTGTGATTCATATGGGGTTTTGTGTCACCCACACCTTTGCCTTCCTTCACTGCTATCTTACATAAGCCTCATCCCTGCTAGAGACCTCAGCTTTCAGGACTGTGTGTGGATGAGGTGTGGTACAGAACCCCAGGTCATTGACGATTTAACAGTTTTATATAGGATGCTTTAACATAAAGATGGAATTGTTTTATCTCTGGCTTGCTTGGGAAGCCAGAACCATAAACATAGAACACCTAGTGAGACAGTGTTCAGATGAATCTCATGCCCTGTGGATAGTAAGTCTATGGAAGGTCTGAAACTCTGGGCCATCCCACTCCTTGCTGAGGTAGATTATGAGTGAATATCAGGTGCATATCAGCATTTTATGAGGGTTTTGTTGTTGTTGTTGTTGTTGTTGTTGTTGTTTTCAGAAACTCTGAGGGAACTCATCTTCCTTATCATGTGATTCAATGTGATCTAAAGCCACATATATGTCTGACTTAAAATGAAAGGCCTCATATGATTGGCCTTGGGTATTTAAAATAGGCTTTAGAGGTTCACATAAAACAGTTCTTGAAGCAAGTAGATAGAAAACGCATGTAGGGCAAAGACCAAAAGACTGACTATGAGAAGATGAAGAGCTGCTTGTATTTGGAAAAAGGTAGGAGAGGGCAGACCCAACAGACAAGGTGCCTTGCCCTGGGAGTGAAGCCCCTGCCAGTATGCTCCTCATTATCCATGGGCTGTAAGCTGGTCATGGTCTCAACTTTGTACAGCTGAGCTCTCAGCTTCTCAGTTATGAACTGGAGGATGTGTGGACATGATCTTTTCTAGTTGCTCAGTCCTGGGCTACAAACTCTACCAGACAGTGAACACTAGGATGGACAAGAAAGTGTACTGTCAGAAGACTAAGGAGAGAGACACCTTCCACCAGAATGAGCAGGAGTGGGAGTTTTCTATACTTGCTAGAAGCTTAAAGGACAGCAAGGACTCCAATAGCATTTATGGTCATCTCAGAGTCATGACATGGCCTCTAGGGAAAGCCTTCAGGTGAATATCTATGGCAGCCTTGAAGTTGGGATCTTTTTGAGGAGACCCAGGGCTCGTGGCTAAAATTTTAGGAGGCAGGTTTTTAACTCCAAGTCTTATACTTCTAACATTACTTTACCCAGATATCCCAGGGAGCTACCATGAGTACCTCATCAACAAAGCCTTTTGTAACTGATATACACAAGGATGCTTCTTTTCCTAGAAGCTTTGATATTCCTTCTTGTAAGCTTCATTCGTTCAAGGAAAGTTGAAGTATTAAGCAATAGTACAGTCTGCCTTCACATAGATGTGAAGATGAATTGTATGTCTGTCACATAGATAATATGAGGATTGACAGACGGTGGCCACGGTCATAGCCTACAAATCCCAAAGACACAATGAATTTTCCCACTACGGGGCTTCAGGACCACCAGTTTCTGGTACCCATGTCTTTATGCTATTGACAAAAGACTGGCAGGGAGACTGGCTCCTGTAACTGCAACAAACACTCTGGTGTCATCTACAGTGTCCACTACAGCTTCCTGGAATGATGGCAGGGGACTGGACGAGGTGACAAAGACTGTCAAGGAAACAGCTATTCGACTCCTGGAAGGATAGTGTATGCTAGGGCTTTGGCAGAATTTCATACACAGTAGATGTTCAATAAATAATTGTTAATTGAATGAATGATGATGATGTTCAAGTTATAACCAGAGCCTATAGGATAGTTTTGGATTCATACCTCAGGTCATTTAAGATATCTGTTAACATTAATTGCATCCCTTAGGATGGCATTATTTGAACTTAAGAAGGCGAATCACAATGTTTCTTTCAATGAAATAAGGAAAGAGTTGCTGATCAATGAGTGGCAATCAGCTTTGTCAGTGTGGATTTCTGTGAGTGAACCCTGACTTGTGTGTGTCAACTGACTGATGTCAACCATGATTCTGTTGGCCACTCCCAGTGTTTTTAAATCAATCATGACTTCTGTTGAGTGTTTAACACTTTTAGTGGATAATTACAGCTTCTATTGATTAACCATGATTTTACTGACTGTGGATTCAGTAGTCTGGATAGTCAAAGCTGGCAACACTGAGAGCAATGATCTCCACATCAAAAAGGCATACCAGCATTTTCAACAACACTTTAGTATTTTCTATCTGTGAAGTTCTCAATTGTTCCTACATCATATCTATCAACTCTTCCCAGGATTCCAACCTATGGAGGAGAAAACCAGGGAGTCATGTTAGAGCCACATGGCTCCTTTATTAAACACAATGGGAGTGCTCATAACTGGCTCAGACTAGTTCTGTCTCACCTGGGGCATATGAAAGATTATTGCTGTGACTCACTTTCTATTATAATCAGTAAAGAAACTATCTTAAAACAAAAGATACTCAAGTATCCCCCTGAACCTAAATACCTAAACTTCCAAGTTCCCTCAATGGACTAATAGCTTGAACTTGCTTGTTTATAAAGTACACAGAAAGAAGTAGCCTGGCTTCCCACCCCACCCCCCAGCATATTTTGTCATGTGACTTAGTTGGGCTACCTTCTCTTTTAAGACGTCCGTATTATGGGTCTAGAGCCTCCCGATCCACTGGCCTTGTCTGGTTTTGAAGCTTCTGGATGGTGTCATATGTAACAGTAACAGTACTCATTATCTTCCACAGAGACTGAATTTTTAAAATTGAGACACTAGTCTACAGCTGTAAGCTAGGTTTTAATTAAGGCCTGTGTGGACTTTAATTCTGACCCCATCACTTAACTGCCTCTGTGACCTTGGGCTAAGGCCTCACTCAGGTCCCTCATCTGCAAGAAAGATTGGGGGAGTTCTTACCCAGTGGGATGGGTAAGCATCAGCCACAACACAGGCCCTGCCAGGGAACAAGAGCTTGGCGAGTGGTCATTCTTGTTATTATAAAAACCTGGTTCCTTAAAGGTTCCTTATAGGAGAATTCCCACACACATTCTGTGATTAAAATAACGATTCTCTACTTAGAAAGAACAGCGCTGCCAGTCTCTGCATTCTTCTGGGCCAAGTCCTCCCAGTTCCATGAGCATGTGCTCCCTCATACACTCCTTAATCAGTAACTTAAGTCAACTGGCTGGTGTGGATGGCAAGGCTTCGTCATGGCTTCGTCAGTCTGAGCTGTGGGTTGAATGTAAGATGTTTTCTATGCATTTCTACATTTGAACACTTGGTCCCCCTTTGGAAGGGTTCTGGAACCTTTGGCTAGTGGAGTCTTGGTGGAATAAGTATGTCCCTGGGGCAGGCTTTGGGGTTTTACAGCCTGACCCCATGTGGTCTTTGCATGCTTTTTAAGCATAGATGCAGTGTGGACAGGCATCCCACTTCTGCTGCTTGTGGCTTCCCTGCCTGTAGCCATGTCTTCCCCACTAAATCCCTCTGGAGCTATTCACCATAACAAACCCTCTAGTAACAGAAAACACAATCTGTGAGAAATCATGACAAGGGAGCTCTGCAAACGGTGACACCGAGGAGTGTGGTCAGAATACTACCCTGGACAGCAGCTAAAGAACTGACAGGCAATGTGGGAAGAGCATTATGGAAACAAGCCATGAAAAAGACTGGGGTGGTATTTAGCACATCGTAGATGCAATAACATCCCGATTGAGTAAATGAAAGCAACGGGAGTTCAAATGAGTTAGAGGAGACTCATCACTGGTCCAGGGCTCTAGGGAAGGGGAGAATGTGCGCAGTAGGTGTTTTCCTACAGGACTCTGGGTCAGCGGGCACCGAGTGGGGGCACAGGGTGAATGACAGGAGTGCATAGGAGACAACAGAAAAAGACCTGACTTCAAAAGATCTTGAAGGAATGCCAAGTATGGACTAGGGAGACACTGTACTCTCCTACGCAAAAGAGGACAACGTCAGAATCATGGCTGGCTAAAACAGCCATGAGAGTTGAGAGTTCTTGACTTGACCAAATAGTTATGTTGCTGCTGCTGCTGCTGCTGCTGTTGTTGTTGTTGTTAGGTTAGCTGTTGGGAACTGGGCAACAATACAAGCATATAATTCCTGAGCTGGCCTTGCTGGGCAAGAGCATACTCCGGAATTCCTAACTCTGAGATAGTGTTGCCATCACCCCCTCCAGTTTAATTATTACACACAGCTACTTTGAGGAGTCATGCTATGCTATTCTGACAGTGGGCTGCATTTAGCTTTACAGCTGTCTAGTCAGGCTTAGATGTGTAGCAGATATTACAGTGGTTTAAGGTTAGGCACTAAATAAAAACTTTATTTTTCAGAAAGGCATTTTGGCATCATCTTTAGTCACAAAAAGCACTGGGTCAGGAAAACGCCACTCAAAAAGCAGTGTGGGAGACTGTGTGATTAGTTTTAATTGTTAACTCAATACACCCTAGACCATCCTGGGAAGAGAGACTTAATGAGGGATTGTCTGGATCAGGCATGTCTGTAGAGAGTTGTCTTGATTGATAACTGATGTGGGAAGACTCAGGCCACTGTGGGTAACACCATTTCTTACCAAGCAGTCCTGAGTTAAGTACTGACAGTGTGCTGAGCACTAAGTACACATGCAATCATTTCCCTGTTCTTGACTGTGGATGTGATATGACTAGCTGTTTCGACTTCCCTGAAATGATGAACTGTAACTTGAAAATGTCAGTGGAAATAAAGCCTTTATCTTGTAAGCTCTTTTTTGTCATGACATTTTATCATAGCAACAGAAATGGGGTAGAACGAACCACATCAATGAGCTGAGGTGTGGCCAAGGTAATTTCTGTACTAAGTGAGGCTCAAAGGGAGAGAGAACCAGGAACCGTATGTGTTTTATCCCACCATTAAAAGGAAAAAGATTCCAAGTCTATCTCAATCCAGGAGGAGCTGGGTGGCCACCCAGGTCACAGGCTGCTGAGGACAGCGGGCAATAGTTCATATTCCCAGACCTGCCCCCAGCAGGGTGAGGGGGTGGGGAATAATGCCCTGGTCACTCTAGGAAGCAAGGTTGCAAGACCAGGAAACATGTTGCCTTAAACAAACAGAAACACCCTCTGTGGCTGGAAGCCCAGTCGTGACAGCATCTGGGAAGTTTTTAATAGCAGGCTTGGGGCGGGCAGACAAGCCAAGACCCTATCCACTGAGCAGAAAAGACAATGAGTGAGAGGGAGGGAAAGAGAGGAAATTCAGAGACTGCTGTGATGAGGAAGGGTTTCCTCCTGAGGTGGAGGGCACAGACCTAAGGCAAAGAAAACACTGAGCCAGTCAGCTGGTGTTAGTCTCGGCTGCCTGCTGCCAGATGAGGGGCCAACAGCTGATCTGGTCCTTGTTCCATAAAAGGAAGCCCAGCTGCCTCAGAGGGAGGAGCTGAAGAATGTTTGTTTGTTTTGTTTTTAAATAAGGAAATAAATTCCTACCAGGTCCTGGCCCCAGGCTGGGAGTTCAGTGAATATAAAAGAACAGTAATACAAGGTGAGTGCAAAGGCTCTATGGTCAACTCAGACAACACTGCTTCTACATTTTGACTAATCTTTCTGGAAGACCATGTAACAGCATTTTCCTGGACTCGGTCAGGTGACACCCCCCCTCAAGAGATCAACTTCCCTTAGTCTTAGGAGCCATTGCCCTTAGTCCCTTTAATCCACAGGGAATTAAAACTCCCTGTGATTGACCTCTGCTCTTGGCCAAGGGCCTGAACTTACACCAGTGGTGGTCAAGGCTCACACTTCCAGACTCTGAGCATCTCAAGAAGGGCACAGAGCTAATGCCTATAGTGCAACAGTTCCCTGTGAAGAAAGGCTGCTGGGCAATTCATGCAAAAACAGTCAAATAACAAAACAAAAACAAACAAAAAACTATGGTCAGAAGACATGACCCACTTGGATCAAATATTTTAATTTAGGTGAAAAAATGTTTTTTAACACAAAATATGACATTGGGTGAAATAATGGTTATAAATGATGAAGCCTTAAGAAGCTTAATCATGAATCATGAGGTGAAACTCCAGGAGGGCTCAGAAGCTTAACTGGTGACCTCTGGATGTCCACCATACTGGAGATCCACCCACATTCAGAGAAATCTAGAAGAAAGTCAAGAAAACAGGGTTGGGACAGCAAATGGATTATCCCAAGATCTCTAGTGCAGAAGGGTACATGCATAAAGATGACACACCTGGGAGCATTCATTGCATCTTGAGAGTTTGAAGATGCAGAAGAAACTCTTCAGTACTGAGGGCAAAATAGCTTCTAAAGTGAAGGAATTCACTGGGCTCTCAGAGCATTACTTAGCTCGAGGCCATTTCCTTTAAAGCAACCAAAGACATCTGCTATCTAGATTATGTGGGTCAGTTCTTTGGTGCCCTTCCACAGTGTATCCTATAGTTACCAATTTATTGTTAGGGTTACACTAGATAGAACAAGGCAAGAAGCCAACAAGTTTGAAGCTTTTAACTTCTCAGTTATTTTATGGAGAACATGTACCAGAATAGCTCCTTAGCTAAAATCCAGGAGCGAGTGGCCCCCATTGCTCTGAGCATGGGTCATAAACATCATCTGCACTTAAATCCAGATTCCCATCTGGGCTGGGAAGGAGGGGCAAGAATGTTTGCAGAAGGAAACAGAGTCAAAATGCACATTAATACACTCCAAAATGCTTTGCCAAAGAGCATGAATCTTAAAATCTGTAAGTCCGGTGTACAGTGTTCACCACTGACACAGGCAGGACTCAGCTCTGTCAAAACACTCTTGATGACACTGAACATTGCCATGGCAACCCCACACAGCACATAATTCAAAGCCCTTTCACAGATACCAATAATTATGATGGGTCTATAATGTTTTAGAGCATTAAAGATCTAAATCAGTAGAGAAAAATACTACTATCCACAACTGGATGGGCCTTTTCCTCCTATCTCAAGTGGGTTGAACTTTGAAGGCCAGTTTGGGGTCCTACTGGTAGAATTTTTTTTCTTAATGACTTTATACACAGTTCCATGCTAAAGCTGAAGAGGAAAGGAAAAAAATCCAAGGCAGTGTGAAGACCAGAAAAGGGAGGCAACTTAGACACTCGCAGTTGTGCCTTCAAAAACCCAGCAAACGGAAAATACGAGAGAGAGAGAGAGAGAGACCTCTGCTTGCTACAGCAGATGCTGCTCTCACCACACTTATCTAGAAAATACTGCCCGAGATCAAATTTCCAAAACAGAACCTGTCGTTGCATGGAAAAGCCAGGTTGACACCAGACGACAGTCTCATATGAGAAGGTATCATCCCAAGTCATAGCCCAAACACAGAAGTGGTCAGTGAGAGGGTACCATTGCCTGTCCCCAGCAGCTGAAGCTTTGAGTGGCTTTGGACAGTGACACTTCTCTATGACAGGCACACCCAAGGCAGTCTCTCTACACTGCATCTTTGTGCTCTGTGGACTCCACACTCAAAGTCCTTCTTCTTGTCCTGTGGATCACAAACACTCACGCTCCAGCAGAGAGGAGAAGCAGATCCTCAGGAAGCCACGATCTTGTTTCCAGCCATCAACACAGCCTATTAGAAATTTTACAATAAGACGCTGCCTTGTGTATGTACAAGACAATTCACCTTGGCAGGAAGGGCTGTATCTCACTCTCTTTGGGGAGAGAGTATTGGGAACACTAATGTTATCATAGAAAGGGCAAGACCAGCAAAACACCTAAACCCAATGAATGAAGAGCCACCAGAATTCTTTTCTTCTCTTTTCAAATTAAGATTCTAGGCTAGCACAGAAAGCCATGGGTCTCATTATGGAAGGTTCACATAGCTATGTCATTATACCTTGTCCTTGATTGCCCCTTCCCCCACTTCCTTCCCCAGAACATTCTTCGAATAAGGAAAAGGAAGTGATATTTCCAGCAGCAAGGCTCCAATATCATAAATTCAGGCAGAAATGCTAATTTAGTGATTTATTCCAACTCCCTTTCTCTCTCATCAAATTAGTAAGAAGATGGGCTGGAATTTCACCCACAGGCTCCCCTTTCTTGATCTTTAACATTAAAGTAGCTGCATTATGTCAGCACGAGGCCAAGATTTGAGATCAAATAGGTCCCCAATGCAAAGGTAAAGTTCTTTTAAACACCATGAACTTGCCGGCAATTAGCACATTAGAGTCTCCACCAAAGCGCTTGCTTGGGAAAAATACACTCTTTGCAGCTAGTGTTGTTTCCGAGACTTTCAATTTACATGTATGAATCCCACTCTAGTGAGAGAAAATTTAGCAGAATACACAGAATTAATTTTTAAGTCTGTTTTTCTGCTCTCTGTTCTGTCCAATTCTTGCTGATACAGAATGGCTGCCTCTCACCACACCAGAGGCCATGGGCGGTGAGAGAGGCACCTGCCCGTGACTCAGACGGTTCTCCAGCTTTCAATAAAAGGCCACCTAATGGATGTAGGGGGAGCTGTTTTATTTTCCCTGACAGAGCCCTTAGTTTTAAACGCTCAGCTTCATTTTCAAAAATTGCTGCCTTTAGACAGAAGGCACATCTATCTTTTGTGAAAAGCTGCACATTCCTCCATTGCCCACATCAAAACTGCATCCCCTCTGCAGTCTGGCTGCAGAGCATTTCCTGTGGTCCAGGAAGGGCTTATTAAAGGATGGTAGTCCTGGCGCCAAAACCTGCTCTAAAGATGCTGCGTCCCTGCTCATGGGTAGGAAGGCTCACCTGAAGCTTTGGGGGCCTCTCCCTAGTTTTTCTCTCTAGAGATAATGGGCCCAGGGAATGATCCCATCCTTCTAATGGTTTCCAGAAGGGCAAAGGAGATGACAAAGAAGGGTGTGTTTCTTTTGAATACTGGATCCAAACACACCAGGGTATTTGAACCATATGTCTATTGTGGAGTTTGGGGGTTATTTTGCTTAGATCAAACAAGACCAAACATTTCTTTGGACGGGGTTGGCCCTTTTCCTTGGAACACATACAATCTCAGCAAGGATATTTTCTATCCAGTTTTCTCCAATGGGTAATTAGGAGATGTTCATAGGCAGGTGTAGGAAAAAAAAAAAGAGAACTAGGGTCCATAAATCACAAATGAACTACATGAAACAGCAAAGGGCCATCCAGTCTTCTGAACACAGGTTAGCAGACAGTGCTGTTTCCAGACTTGAGAGGTTTAGAGGGAGTGATTCTCCTGCTGCTGCTGGTGGATAGATCCCTGCAGGAGAGGAAAGCACTTCCACGAGAGAAGAAAGCAGGTACTCTGAATGGTCCTCAATCTGCTCTGGGGGCCCTTGCATCTCACCTCAAATCCTGTTCATTTTCAATATGCCCTGAGTATAATGTGGTAAGCTCAAGAGATAGCTTCTGGACACATAAGAGGACTGCTCAGGACACCCTAGCCAGCATCACAGGGTGATGACAATGTCGGGCAGTCACATCAAAGGTAGGTTTGCACCTTTCCAGGAAAAAGGAACCCCACATGTGGAAGTCCTTCTGAAAGAGAGTTGAACTAATTTGTAATTTTAAATTTCAAAATGACTTTTATGAGCTTGCTTGCTCAAAGCGTCCCCTTTAATTTTTAATTTTTATTTGCACAGTGCTCCAAATAACACCCCAATGTGAATTCTCTCCGCCCATCTTGTTACCTTAATGGGGGAAGGGAGGAGTGTCCTGCTGGTCCTTCTACCTTAGATGTTCTCATTTACAGACTGAAAAAGAGTGCGGACATAAATTATTTACGACTTATTGTACCTAGTGTATTCTATGTTCATTCACAACTGGCAAGGGGTTTGGACATTTTCACTTTTAATTGTGTTGGAATCTTGTCTGTCTTCTTGAAAGCGGAAATGGAGGAGGCTGAGACAGGAAGAGCTGGGTAAGCCATTGAGGGGAAGTAACTGCCATACACTCTGAGGAAGAAGCCCGTAGCTGCTATGTTCGCTTGCCATGAAGCTGTCATTACATCATCATAGGTAAGAGCAAGACAGCCTGTCACCTTACAGAACCTTACAGAAGTAGACATACACCTAGGAGGAGGGCTTCCAGCTGTAATCTGTAACTCAGAAGTCAGGAAAAGTGCCTTGAGTTCCAGGCGATAGTAGCTCAATGAATGACAGGATACTCTTCATCCCATCTAGGCACAAAAGAGCCATTGTGTGTGAACAAGAAGTCCTCACCCAGAATTCTACCCTCCCACTGACCTCCAAAACTCAGTCATGTTACAGAGCAATAATCAGAGGGGACTCATGGGTGGGTATGCCTCACCAAGTGGAAAGAAACGATTTAGAGCAATTGAATATATATATGTATTATATGTGTGTATCTACATACACATTTATAAAATAGCCACACATATGTAATAACACATATAATACAATTCCTAACCTGTATGAGATACCTGATGAAACAGGGCCTATTATAGAACTCAGGAGTCACAACTGGAAACTCAGGATTTAGTCGAGTTTCTTCTCCATGTAAACTTGTAAGACTGTTACCAAGAAAGGCACATGCAAACTGGATGTGTCTGTGTGCAGCCCCAAAGCACTTCACTGTTGCTGAATTTGAAGTGAGTCTTCAGAATCTAGCAACCCAGAAGTTCTCACAGGTGAGCTTCTGGGAAGTGACAGGCAGGCACAGATGATGCCCAGGCAGTGGTCTGCATGCCATTGGGAATATTGAATGCTTTCCCCAGATCAGACCCAGGACCACACTTGGCTCTAGTAGAAATTTGCCTATGGAGCTTGCTGCATAAGTCCATCTGTCATCAGCCCTCTGGCAAGCAGCTCAGGGGTAAAAGCACTCAGTGGGGTTCACAGAGGTAGGGGCTACCCATTGCCATCAAACTGTTGTACAAAGTACTCAGCTACTCTCAGTTCCAGCCTGAACCCCTCATATTACCTTCTAGGACCAATGTTTGAGATCTCCACAGTCCTGCATGGGAGGAACCTCATTTCTATACATGTTGTAGGGGCTTGTCAGTCAGGTAAGCAAAGAGCTGTAGTGAGTAACAAATGTCCCAAATACTGAAGACTTTGTCTTGTGTCAAAACCCAGCCAACTGACATTGATAAGAGGACACAGAAATAAGCTAGATCTTATGTGATATTTATGAGTTTCATTTCCACTCTGTCAAATGTAATTTGTGGCAGTCCACTTCAGAGAAAGTCGGCACCAGCCACTGTGTCCTCTTTCCTCTGAAATCCATCTCCCAGCTACTGTGAGCTTCAAGCTACCGAACTAGCCATTGCCTTCTGCCTCAGACAGCCTTGTGTTACCTCAAGCCACCATGTGCGAGAATCCACAACCAGGGATTTTCTGCCTGTGTCCTGAAGGGGATGAGGGCAAGGGAAGTTTGCTGGTTTCCTTATGATCTGGTTTCTTCAATAAAAGGGAAAAATAAATGGAAATGAAAAGTATACAATTAAAAAAATTACATTTCGCTTCCTTTTGCTAATGCCTGTAAGATGATTGTTTTTGGTTTGGCAGGGACTCCAGATGGGCTGTATAATGAATATAATTTAATAGGTAGGACCTGGAGTTCACAGAAACACATTTTTTCCCAGTCAGAAGGTAGCAGGTCGTCTCCTGTTGTTGAATGTAGAATACCGGTACCTGCTGCTGTACCTCTTTTCTCATTTCACATTGGACTTTAATACTAACATCAGTGTGGCCAGATCTTAAGCCATCAGACCTAGAAGCTGTCACTGTCCATGATGGGCTGGCACCACGACACGTTCCCCAAAAGCCAAGAGACCACTAACTGCTCAACCTGCTTTTCCTCCTGAGTCTCAGGATTTATGCCACCAATTAAAGCCATAACAAGTGCCCCAGGTTGACCTCCTAGGAGCAAGAATTAATTAAGCACAGTATTTCTTAGTAAGGAATGACATCTCCCCAAATGGGTTAGCAAAGGGAGCATGTTGCTGACATGGTTGTTACATGCAGACTCCTAATTACGAACGCAAATGGAACACTGCACGGACATAGCTTAGTTTATGCCTTTAATTTGACAATAAAAGAAAACAAGTTTTACTTTTATTTTTATTTCGGGAGCAAAGAGGATGTTTGGCGTGTATGTAATGGTAATATCATATCACTTCTTTTACTTATTCACAACACAAAAGAAGGAAGCTGGGACACACATTTACCATTGTCCAGCTTTCAAAAACAAGGAGTTTGCTAGAAAAATTCTTCTTACCTCAAGTTCTCGTGGCCCTATAAATTATATATTTGAGGTGAAGAAAAAAACAAAACAGGCTGAAGTTTCCATTTCATTTACTACACGATGATGGGTAGTCTAATCTGAGTCGTGGCAGATTTCTTTTCTTTTGATTATTATCTCTTTCTTAAATATTCACTCTGTGGTGAGGGAGCAGCCACATACAGCACACATAGATGGACAGGCATGCATGCTTCTGTGTGTGTGTGTGTGTGTGTGTGTGTGTGTGTGTGTGTGTGTGTGTGT
>NW_021621338.1:12941722-12958989 GCF_004785775.1 Grammomys surdaster | reverse complement strand
TGTGTGTGTGTGTGTGTGTGTGTGTGTGTGTGTGTGTGTGTGTGTGTATGAGAGAGAGAGAGAGAGAGAGAGAGAGACAGAGACAGAGACAGAGACAGAGTGTATATGTTGGTGTTCTATGGAGACCACAGGGTATTATATACCCAGAAGCTACAGTCACAGGTGCTTGTAGCCACCTAACTTGGGTGCTAGGAAGCAATTTGTCATCCTCCAGAACAACATTACTCACTCTCAAGCCCTGAGCCATCCTTCTAGCCTGGGAAACCCTTGTTTATACTTTAAGTGTAAGTTGAAGATAACTTTTTAATGCATATTATACCTTAGTACAATTTTAAGGCTTTAAAATGTAAACAAAACAAACAAAACCAAAACAAAATCAACAAAAATAACCAAACTTCTTTCTTGTTTAAAATGCAATGGGAGGCAAGATCCATTCTCCGATCCCCTGTCTGACAACTTAGTGTAAAAACGTGTATATTATGTCATTAGTGAAAATGCAGATGGCCTGCCCCTTGAGTGCTTGCACACACCACACACACACACACACACACACACACACAGAGGCTGCATACCCACTGTCAGCAGCCTGCTCTCCGAGTCTCTTGGCAGGATACACGAAAACATGACACTAGTTTGTCTCCTCAGAGCTCTCAATCAGGAGTGAAGAAAGCCCTCAGCCTGGCCACACTCTCATGGTTGTGATGGGAAGGAGACCTTATCCTCCAATGCCTATCTCATCCTGAAAACTTCCACTTGGAATTAGAAACCTCATCCTCTTTCCTTGAAGGAGTGAACATAGCCAGCTCCATTCTGCAAATCCCTGCAGCCTATTTGCCAATTAATGTATTTAACTCTAAGGAGCAGGCTCATTTTAATTTAGCTCATCCATCAACAACGGAACATTTTTGTAGAAAATATTAGGATTTCCAAATAATTTTATAGCTCTGTAAATTGCCAACATACCATCTGCAATTGAATTAACATTTATAACCAAACTGAAATAATAAATAAAGCAAATTATGCTGCAAATATTCGCAAGTGCCCACTATGCACTTGAGAGTGATAATTAGCATTTTATAATCACGCTTCATTTTCTTTATCCAACTCCCTGTCACATTAATGATAAAATATTTTAAACTGTGCTCTATCTGAGAGCCTCACAGTCTGTAGATTAGCCATTAACTAATGCAGAGAGTAAGAAAGGAGAAAAGCCGCTACTCACGTCCAGAGTTTGCCTCCCCAGTGTTAGCCTTGCTTATTTCTAGATTTTGGATCCTAGTTTGCCTTGCGGAACAGAAAGTTGTTGCTGGATTTATGTCTTCTAACCCTGCAGCCTTGTGGGGTTGTCCTGTGTCCTCTTGTGAGCAGGGCCCTCACATAATAAATTCTGTTCAGATGAGACATCTTGCTCTAGGGGTAACATATACAGACTTTGAAGGTTCTAAAAGGATGCTTGTTAAGATTCAGGAAGTAGACAACTAAAACTTCCCAGGAAGTCCCTGAAAGCAGATTCACAGAGCCCTACCCTCCCTAAGGTGGTGTGGGCAGTAAGAACTACACAGGCAAAGACCAGTCAGGCTATCTGGAAGAGAGTCACGGACTGCTGGCTGACCCGTTGAGATGCCTTCATGTCATGCAGCATGCTGCAGCACTCCAGGTTGCTCTCCAGGGTCCAGGGTTTGTGAGTTGATGCTCGTGGCCGGCTAGTTTTCAGTGATGTAGCTGCCTTTGAGTCAGCTAGGCTTGTGTAAGTGACCCCAATAAACTCACTGGCTCACCTGGCTGGAGCTTGGCCATATTGTTAATTTCATCTGTCATCAGTTCCCTACTTGGAATGAGATGACATTTGCTCATGTCTTATCCAAAATGTCATACAACAAAGATGAAATTAAATAACATTTTGAGATTTATCATACTTGTGCTGGCTAGTTTTATGTCAACTTGAAACAACCTATAGTCATCTAAGAAGAGAAAATTTCAACTAAAAAAAATGCCTCCAGAAGATAGGGCTGTAAGCCTGTAGGGCATTTTCTTAGTAATTTATGGGGTGGGGGGAGGGACACATTGTGGGTAGGGATACCCTTAGGCTGGTGGTCCTGGGTTCTATAAGAAAGTAGGTTTAGCAAGCCAAGAAGAGCAAGCCTATAAGCAGCACCCTTCTATGGCCTCTGCTTCCGGGTTCCTGTCCTGATTTCCTTCAGTGATGGACTGTGGTGTAAAAATATAAGCCAAATAAATCCTTCCATTTCCAAGTTGTTTTCGTCATAGTACTTCATCACAGCAAGAGTAACTATAGCTAGGATAATACACTTCTGCTTCAGAAAAATGAACGGGATAGAGAAGCCAACCATCTGATGTCACTCTATGGAATACATGCTAACCCTAAACGAGTCTCCCAGAAGCTTGCTCTTACCATGCCTTGATGCCTTTGGTAAAAGCATGTGTCAGTCTTCTACCTCGAAGAACAATGAATTCAACTGCATAAATGAATGAGGAGTGCACACCTATGCACACACACTCATGAGTGTTCACATGTGTGTGCACACACATACACAGAAACATACATGCACACAAGCACTTATCACCTAGTTTTTCTACCAGTAAGAAAATTTCCCATTATTTTCCTCCAAAAATAATTTCTTAAAAAAATCTATCCCATTACCACTTGGGAAGCAAAGCCAGGAGGACCATGACCTAGGCTAGCCTGAGCTATATAATAAGATCTTTCTGCAAAAACAAAAGATAAATAACCTCTCTCAAACCTGGACCCAAAATGATTTAGTTCCTCACCACTTCCTTGTACCTGGGACATCTCACAGTTCTAGTGTGTTTTGTAATACAGGAGCAACATATGACACATGGCATCCAAACTGAGATACGCTGTCAAGGTGAATGGCCAGTTCTTTCTTGAGAAATAAGCATGGAGAAATTTAATGCAAAAATAGCTTGATAGTGAGAGTTAACACAGAGGGCCCTCCAATCCCTTTAAAAAGATACGTTCTTGTAGTGACCAAAAGAGCCTAAGAAGACAACTCAAGGAAAGCTGCAGAGCTGTTGATGATGATGAAAGTTCTGTAGAGTTAAGGAGGGTAGACTTCGGGTCTCAGCCTCTGTCCAGCTGCTTATCCACATGTAGATTTACTGAGCAGCTACTAGGAGGAAGAATGTAGAGAGGACTTGGTGGACCGCTGTGTGCTCAGCTCACAGATCCTCCAGTTCCAGGAGGGAAAGAGAAGCTTGGGGGGGCACTGGGGAGACAATCCAGTGGCTATGGGCTTGGGTCTTGCAGCTAGGTAGCCTGGGTTCAAGTCCCATATCTGCAGCTTGCTGTGTCATATCTGACAAGTTACACAGTCTTGATACCTTGTTTAAAGTTTAATTTCAGATAAAATAAAATTTAAAAGAATTTAAAAATCCAACTATTGTCTCTTTTCCCATAGTTATAAAGGTTATGTAAAAGAGCCTAAAATAGAACCTCGCACATGAAAATACTTAAGACAAAACTAAACCAAAACAAAAACCAACCTACTAGTTGCAATCAAAATAAAAATCATTAGACAGAAGCTTCTACAAGGCAAAGGAACCTACAAGAGGCAAATGAAATGGGAACAAAGGTCAGGAGATGCCAGGTCCTGCAAGCAGGCTGGATGCAGCTGTGGAGAACAGAAATATGTCTGGAAGACACTGTGAAGGGAGGCAATGGTATGCTTCTAGAACCTTCCATACACAAAGCTCTGGCTCCTCATCCAAGGGCTACAGGATTCCCTCTCCAGGTTACCAATGGAGAACAGCTGCCATGCTACACTGCAGGGTCTTGCTGGCCTTCAGTTCTGCCCATGATTCTCATAGTGCATTTGATTGCAGAGAAAACATTGCAGACTTCGACTCATGTCCACTCACCTTCCCAGCATCTGCACGGTGGACACAAAGTGCTGACTGCTGAGTAAAGTAACAGACTGAACTTTGGGCTCACACAGAGCTCGGGCACACAGTTTTTGGGCAAGCATCCAAATCTGGTCCAACTCTATAAAGGTGGGAGACTTTGATAACAAAGAGATTGACTTGATGTTCTTTCAAAGTATTTTCTCATCTTCTTGCTGTATACACCCAGTATTTGTGGTTTTGAAATGTCTGAAGAACCAGACACCACCTGGGCAAAGTCACGAGTACCTAGAGAATCTGTTAGTGCTGGCCTGTTATTTCCTTAAGGTAGCAGCTCTGCCATGGTGGTCCCTGGGTCTTGGTTGTGACTCAGTAGCAGAGCCCAGCACGCTCAAGGCTCTGCATTCCATCTCTAGCACTGTGTGAACAAACACTGTGCTTCTCAGAACCTATGGAGCCTCTTTGGGGCACCTCTTAGGAAAGACACATCTCCTGAAGCCTTGGGAAGCAAGACTCCCATATCCAGAATATTCTATCTCACAAAATGGAGCCTGCATGAAGTATAGAAAGCAAATGTAACCAAGCTTTTGTGATGACTTTTGTTGGGTGGTGGCTGTTGGGAGGAGGCTCACTTAAGTTCATTTCCAGCTAGCTGGTCATCCAGGTTTCAGTAATGGCTGCATGTGAACCTGGAGAAGCCAGATCATCTTGGTACTCCCATGCTGTGATTTCAAAGCATCCCAGAGGCAGGGTGGGAACAGAGGAGGATTAATGTGACCATGGTGTTCATGCTCAGTGCTTAACACTGATGTGACGTGGCACGTGCTCAGAGCTCAGCTGACATCTATTGTAAGGAGAGCTAACAGAGCTCATCAGATGGAAGCTGCATGACATGCTTATACCAGGGAGGAGATGTGATCCCAGGGCCCCATAGCTCTACTGAAACTAACAACAATTAAAGGCCACATAAACTATCTCCATTATTCTGTGAATCTCCTGAAAAATCTATAAAATCCAATACCTTAAAAAGTTGAATTAAGAGTACCAACTGCTCTTCCAGAGGTCTTAAGTTCAATTCCCAGCAACCACATGGCAGCTCACAACCATCTGCAATGGGATCCTTTCTCCTTTTCTGATGTGTCTGAAGACATATACAGTGTACTCATATCCATAAAATAAAGACAATCTTTTCTAAAATGCTCAATGATATGCATGTATAAGGACTTGAGCAAAATCTAGTGTGTTTAAAACACACACCTGGTTTGGGGTTAAGCTTTCAAATAGGTAAAAATGATTTAGCCCATTCTGTACTCTAACTTGAAATTCATAAAAGAGAAATGGTTTGTGTTCAGAGACAGCATGGGTCACATAACCCTATAAGCAGCAAGGTCCATATTTCAGAGCAGCAACAGAATTGCCTCTTGTTCTACAGCCTAGCATGCCAGGGCAGAGCCAGAGAGCAAGGTCTCAGTGAGGCTTCCCAAGCCAATATGTGACATGTTTCTCTCTGCCCTTCCCCTAACATGATGTACTTCACATAAATCCACAGCCAAGTTCAAAGAGGAAAAAAACAAAAGAACATAGCGTTTTAAAAGTGGCCCCACCTTGGGAATGTGTGCAGAATTTATGCATGCTTTGGGTGCTCTTTCTGTCTGTAATTAGAAGCTCACAGACAAATTCCAATCTGAAGCTATAGAGAGTTTGGGTTGAGGACATGGGGCTCACACCTTGCCAAGCACAGCGGGAAGGTGAGTGGCACTCTGCAAGGGGAACATTATGAAACATGGGGACCAGAGAATCTAGGTTAATCGAAGCAAAAATGTACTCAGCTGCTTAAAGTCAACAAGTCAATTACAATGTCATGGACGTGGGAGCACATGGTTTCCCCCCAGCTTTCCCTCAATTGCTGCAGACACTGTGCACACCCTCAGTGCACCTCCTTCTCTATATTACCTGCCACCCCTGGTGCCCTGACCCACTCCTAGAGGTCAGATGCCCATGTACCACTTAACTCAGTGAGAATACAGGTAGGGTGGGGGCTGTTAGAAGCCAGAACAGAGGCCATTCAGGTCACCACCATCTGCAGCTGGATCACTCTTTTCCAGTAGCTGATTCTGTGTAGGAGCTCCAGGGTAACAGACTCCAAGCTACCATGGGCTACTAGCGGGTACACATGAACTAAAGGGGCCCTGCTCTCCATTCCCTTCCTGTTGCCTGAGAATCAGCCAGCCTGAAAGTAAGCGTGCAGTATGGAATTCTCACCAGCCATGTGGCATAGAACCCCTCCTTCCTATAAATCTGTAAGAAGAGCTCCCTTCCCTGAACTCTGGTCAGAGTTCCTCTCATGCACTTGTTTGTGTTCAGCGTTGATAACTCTTCCATGAAAGAAGCGTTACCCAAGTGGAAAATCTGCCTCCTTGTCCACTGAGTCCCTAATTCAAGACCTTTTGGGAAGTAGAGGGGAACCTCTGTGCCTTAGGATATATCTGTTCCCACCTACATTTCCACTTGAGCCATAAGGCCTCTTGGTAAGCAAAGGCACATATTGACAATAATTTTGTAATTATCAGCTATCCACTTTATTTGGTATTGAATTTAGGAAAAATCCCAATCTGCAGCAGGCTGGGGTTTTCTAAGATAGCCACAATGAACTTGCCCACACCAGAGACTTTGTTAAATATAACACATACTGCTAAACACGCCAAACTCAAGATCTTCTTGGGCTATAGCATGCATCTAAGACAAGCCTGTTCAACTTGGCAAGGACCAGTTTCAAAATCAGTAAAAAGAGGGTTGGTGGGGAAACTCAGTAAACAATGCTTGCCTAGCATATGAGAAGCCCTGGATTCCATCTTCACTACTGTAAAACCAAATAAAATAGACAAACTAAAGTGTCCCTGGTGCCACCCCCAGTCTGAGGAGCCTCTGATCCACACCTCCTGGAGTCTGGATTGGTTAGTGATTTCTTCAGCCAAATGGAACAGACACAAAGAACACTAAGAAAGAAAAGGACACGTGACTTCCACTCGTGGTCCTCCTTGTCCCAGCTTCAGCCCCAAGAACACCCACAAAAGTTATCATGTTTCTCTTCTGTAGTGTTTGTTCCTGTATCTGCCATCTTTTTTTTTAAGATTTAAATCTCATATTTTAATTAAACATAAAGTATGCATTCTTATAGGTTCCAAGGAAAAGGAACAAGTCACAAAACTGATAAGGTTCAAAGTCATTGACTTCATTTGACGGTTGATGGTTGGGATAACTAAGTCTTTTCCAATGTGCTGTGGTACCTTCCATTCCATGTTGTTATGAATTAAATGTGTTTGTACTGTTTGCTGATCTAACTCTTTTTTTTTTAAAGATTTATTTATTTATTTTATTTATGAGTACACTGTAGCTGTCTTCAGACACACCAGAAGAGGGCATCGAATCTCATTACGGATGGTTGTGAGCCACCATGTGGTTGCTGGGATTTGAACTCAGGACCTCTGGAAGAGCAGTCAGTGCTCTTAACCGCTGAGCCATCTCTCCAGCCCGCTGATCTAACTCTTAACTCATTTCCATTCCCAGAGCAGTGAAGCATTTGTTTATATGGTACAATATGAGGGCATTTGACTCTCATTTGGAAAACTATGTGTTTGATTGAGCTGCCGTTTTTTAAGCAAGTCCATGCCACACTTGTGAAGGTACTTGTTGGCCATTCTGTTTGTAGCTCTAGATGAGAACCTTTTCCATAGGAAGCATCAAGTACCAGCACCAAATAGAATCTTCTTCACATGATCCACACTGTCAGATGACAAGTCACTCCAGCTGCTTGGTTCAGTAACAGCAGCACAAGTCACCATGAGGCAGAAACAGCCATCTAAATTAGTGATGCACACAATCTGGAGAGGAACGGATTTCCATATACCCTCAGAATGGGCAGTTTGTTACACTGCATTGGTAACTGAGACACTCTGGAGGACTTAAAAGTCATTTAGCCATATACAATTTAACTTTGTCCCCCTATTTTAGGAATAAGCCCTGAAAAGGTATATGTTTTACCCTCATTATAGAGGAGACGTGAAAAGCAACTCTGTGCCTTGGAAAGCCTTTGCTGCTTCAGGGAACCCTCCACTTGTTATTTCAGTGGTATACACAAAGAGTGGGGAAAGATTTAAGGTCAGTTCAACTTGGCCAGGACAAGTGATCTCAATAATCAGTAAGCTCAACTAATGGAAAAATTAAGCTATTGGCTTTGAAAAACATCCATAAGCATCAAGTGGCAAATGGAACCTAAATGCTGGTCATAGAGCATCCTCCCCAACCCCAGAGCCATGTGGCCATGGGTGGGCAGAGGAGACCATGAGCTAGATCAAGTATTCAGAGAATTCTCCTTAAACTCAACACTGAATGGCAAGAACACCCACAAAAGTCATCATGTTTCTCTTCTATTGGGACAGCTGGGCTGTTATCTGCCCCTTATGTTGTTCGGTATACCTTGGACCTTACACAAATGTGCTGTGGTCCTTAAGGTTTCCTCCACTGCTTCTGCGTAGTATCTATTGTTGACTCATTCACCAAACATACACTGACATGCCCTGCCAAGTTTTGCTGTAAATACTTAGAGAGCAGTGTGGATGACTGAGTCTAGGAAAGTTCTGGTGTTCCTAGTACTGATACACTAGAGAAAGTAGTGACTATGGAAAGAACAGGGTACTTAACAGTAAGTCCTACACCAGAAGTTCCATGTCAGGACCCCAGCCACATCAGAAAGAGGCCACTATAGCATACCCATTTCATGAGGACTCCCCAGACAATCACATGGACAAGTACAGCACACTCTAGAACTGGCTTCTCACACAAAGCCTGGGAGAGATGCTTCTCTTTAGATTCTTGAGGCATTTCCCAGACAGGTGGAACAAATTACTGAAAGACAGTTGCAATCATCATTTTGGATGTAACACAATGGATTCTCCTAAATTTATCTCATGAGCTACGCTCAAGAAACATCTATAACAATGTTTATAGAGAAGAATGGTATCAAAGAGGACCCAAAGAGCAATAGAACATGTCTCAAAGGGTTTTTAAAATACACCTTTATTTTATGGGTATGGTGTTTTGCCTGCATGTATATCTGTGTACCACTTGCATGAATAGTGTCAGAAGAGCCCAGAAGAGGACATTGGAACTCCCAGTATTGGGATTACAGACAGCTGTGAGCTACCATGTAGGTGATGGGAAATGAATTCACGTACTCTGGAAGCAGCCAATGCTCTTCACTGCTGTCTGATCCATCTCTCCAGGCACTCAAAGGTTTTATATAGCACCTCCTAAAGTCTAAAGCAAGAGCAAGAGAGCGTAGTGAGGGCAGCTGTAGAGGGAGAACCCCCCCTCCATGTCTCTCTGGACATTTACAGTGGTAGCCTCCTACTTCTCCATCTGGGCTTTGTGGGATCTTGAAAATGGCCCCAGCTGATGAGCTGTAATAACAGTGTCCACAGCATGGGAGGTAAGCAGGACCAAAAAGTGAACATCTCCCTCAGTGTCAGGTACAATGGCTCATGACGCCAGGACTGGTCCTTGGGGGAAGGAAGCATGGAGAAGGTTCATGTCTATCCAAGATGCAATGGGGCATAGGTGATGGCAAATAATGGCTGCTTTGGGACCCTGTGATTTTGCAGTTCCTTGTTTTTTGTAGCTTAACCCTTATCTTGATACAATAGGAGAGTGAGAACCCTGATTGCAATGGAAGAAAGCTATGACTACAACAATAACCAATCACAGGCTCACTTCCAGCATTATGTAACAAGTTCAACCAATCACAAGCTCACTCTCAGCAGTAGGACATGTCACAGTCACACCAATTAACCAATCAAAGGCATAGTTCCCCCTGGAGGAGGAGCCTGTGACAGTGCACAGGATGTTGCAGAAAGACTCTAAGCTGCTTTAGATCTTATTGGGTCTCATGCACAGGGCAGAACCTTCTGAAGGGAAGAGAGGATTGTCTTTGTCAGGGCTCAGAGTCAAGATAGCCACACCTATATGACTGATTCCCTGGTGGCTTGACAGGAAGGAAACAACAGTAACAAAGATAAGAAGCTCCAAAATTCCAGTTAAATCATTTTTCATTTTTATGGAAGTTTTTTATTTATTCTAAGTAGAAGCTCACCTTTATTATTCAGTAAGTTACTGAAATGTTAAGTACACTAGGATACGTAACCATAATGAATTCCCAGTGTTTTCATAGTCATTTGTCTGTGACATGTACTAAGCAGAGAACCAGCTCTTTGAAGGTCTCTAACGTTGCCCCCACAATAAACCTCCTGTTTCCAATACTCCAAGTAGTGGAGAATCAGGTCTATGGTTAAAGATTATAACAGAAAAGACACGAGGAAGGAAGGACTTCCCCAGATATGCAAAGACAAAATCAAAATCAAAACAACAACACCCAAACATTTCTCATGTTTCTAAAATCATATATTTCCTGAGGTTCTGAGGACTCTCCAATGCCAAATATCTTACATGTAGATATACGGAGAGAAATATATATTTTAAGCCAGTCATATTCTGTGTGTTACATCATTGATTAATGTTGTGCAGACTGTGTAGCCCATCAAACTGGCTAACAGAGTTGAGACCAGTTGAGGGAGCATTTGAGTGTCAGGACATGCCTGTGGAATGTGTAAATGTCAAAGACCAGGACTTTCCTCAACTGCTGCTGTGCTGAAACTGGTTCTTTGTGTTTCTGAGACATTGTAGACGTCAAAGCATTTCTTGGCATGAAATGTACCCACATTCCCAAGGTCTCCAGACAGATCTTCCATGACCCTTGTAGACAAGATACACGGAGAGGTCCAAACTGCAGCGCTCACCCCTCCTGGGGCAGTACAGCAGCCTATTGGGTTTGGGCAACAGTGGCAGTTTCCATGGTCTGAGGGACTTTCCAGGTCCGTGTGAATGGGACTGTGGCATTATGAACTTAGAAAGCTGCTGTTCTCAGGTCTGAATACATGGAGAAGAATCAACATCATCTGGTCATTGTAATTTCTCTACATTTTTTTCCACCATGAAAATCCCTTCTGAACCTAAGATTTTTCCCAGTGCTGACCTCTAGCATGGCTCTTGAGTGACATGACCCTGAGAATTATACTTTCTCGGTACAAACAAACAAACAAAAAGACTAAGCAGAGCTGAGTAGGTTACTGAAGATGTTGTTTCTATTTATTAGAACATTTACTCCCCCCCCACCCCTAGACAGGGTTTCACTGTGTAGCAGCCCTGGCTTTGGAACTCACTCTGTAGATCAGATTGTCTTGGAACTCACAGAGACACCCCTATGTCTGCCTCTCCAGTGCTGGGATTAAAGGGACCACCATGCCTGACCATTTGCTCTTTGGACTCACCAATTTATATCTTAAGTGAAGCATTGTAAAAAACTTTGCAATAATAGGTAGACTGCTTTGGGGGCCTGAGAGCACAGACCCTATGATTTTTTTGCATTTGGATATCAGCCGACAGGCAGCAGCCCCCTGGCAGATGTTGCCTCTATTGACAGGGGTGATGACAAGCTTCACACAAACCCTTTTTACATTGTACACCAGTACAGGCTGCTTTTGAAATAAAACAAAACCAACCCAAACAAAAGTGCCTCAGGCGACAGTGCTGGCCACAAACCTGGTGTAGAAGCCTGGGCAGGATGCTACTAGCGGAGGAATGCAATCTTTTCAATATGAACAAGGGTCTGATAAGGCAGGCGTGCCAGGCCCTGGCTTTCCTCTTTGCCTTTGACAGTGCTAGCATTGTGTACAGGAGAAGCACTCACATCAATAAGCCCCTCTCCAAGCTTGATCCAGGGGCAAGTTCTAGAGCTCACAGAATAATCGCTTCCCCATTACAGAGTTGCTAATCCACACAGCATATCCAGTCTTCTTCCTAGGGTGGAAAAATACTAAACGAAAGCCATGCCAGCCAAATGACATAGTTCACAGGAAGCCCGAGACATACTCCAACCCCAAGGAAATGATTTTGACAGGACGTGCTCACTGACAAAAAGACATCTAGAGGAGTGTATGCTTTCCATTATGTGATCATTATGCTGGGCTAGCTTAACTCTTAAGGGACATTAAGGATATAGGCTCTTGCTATAACATGAAGATAGAAAGAAACTATGTCATCTGGTGTTCTGAAGAAAGCCCCCTGGCTTCTGGGTCCTAATGGGAGCCATCTGAAAATCACTAGAGTTCATTCTCTGAAGGACTACTCTGGGGGTCATGTTGTCTATGTGTGATTTTCACTCTGTAGGCTGAGATTAGAATCTTACTCCTTATCAAGTTTCAACTCCACTGAGTAAGGCTTTTCCCTGCCGGACAGAATGTCACAGCATTTCACTAGGCATATGGGGATGTTTAGGGTAGCCAGCTTTAAGAACATGAATATGTTTTAGGGAAAGGGTTAAGGGCAAAAATCTATCCAAGTAGGTTTCCACAGTACACACTTCAGAAGAAATTCAGATAAGTCAAGGTCAAGCATGGCAGGGCATGGTCTGATCAGCTCTGCTTACTTCTTTAATCTTATAAAAGTTTAGCAGAGCAAAAAAATCAAAAGATCCATGCTAGAAACCATTAGCTCTTGGGATACTCATTCATTCTTTTCCATAGTAAAGAAACTGGACTGGCTACACGTTTATACTACACCTTCCATCCTCTTTTGTAGGTCCTCTTTTGGTCATGTGACCATTTCTAGCCAATGATGGGTGGTGTTTCTAGCCTAGTCCTTAAGAGGCAGATTTCCTGCCCTGGCTCTCGCCACCATCACAGCGGTTAGAAGCCTATGATGCCAGTGGACCAGTTCAGGCCAAGCTCATCACTGAGCCTGAATTTTTAGTCAGTGTATAAAAGAGAGAGTTTTCCAACCAGAAGCACATACTTCAGACTGTTACATGACACAGAAAAATTATTTGGATCATATATATATATATATTTTGTCAGCTAAACCAAGTGAATTTTATTGTTCTTGGGAGTTTGCTGATACACAAAGGCTATGAAAATATAGGGCAAGTTTATTATTTCTGTTGTAGCCGGTGGAACAGGGGCAGCCATGAACAGAGGCTTCTCAGCCCCGCCCCAGGATGAGAAGGGGAGGGCACTAAAGAAGTGCCACCTCCCCCGTGGCCTGAGCCTCTTACAGATGTCTATAGAAGTCCTTGAGGGAAGAGAAAAGGAGAATGGAGTAAAATAGCCAGAAAGAAAATGACCAGAAGACTCAGCTTCTAAAAGCCTCCTATAAGGCTAAGGACCCTACTTACACAGAAAACAGTTGCTAGCCTAACGCTGAACACTGAAGGAAAGCTCAAAACTATATTGCCACTCCTGAGAAAAACAACATTCTTAAAAATATTATTTATTTATTTATTTATTTATTTATTTGTATGTGTGTATGTGTGTATGTGTGTGTGTGTGTGTGTGTGTGTGTGTGTGTGTATCCACAGAGACCAGAAGAGGACGTCAGATGCCCTAGAGATAGAGTTACAGACAGTTTTAAACCACCCAACATGTATACCAGGAATTGAACCCCAGTCTTCTACAATAGCAGCAAGTCTTCCTAGCTGCTGAGTGATCTCCCTAGAACACAATACACTTTTCAATGTCCCTTGGGTAGTTTGTTTGATCTACAGAGTCACTGTGCCTTCCACATGATGTCCTGTACAAATCCTGAGAAAGCAACTGATTTGTGAGCAGATAACTCTAGGCTTTAAATCAGAAAATCAAGAATTGGTTTTTGGTAATAAAAAAAACCCAAAAGGATACAGGTCTTACTGAATCAGGTTTGTAATACTTCATTTGGGGGATTAAAATGGGCAGTATAATAGCTCACATCAGAAATTCTTCCTCAACTGGTGACAAAGGCAAGTGTCTTTTGTTTTGCTTTTTGCTTTGTTTTGGGTTTTTTTTTTTTTGAACCAATCATCAAAGATCTTTAGTTTGTTTACCATAGCAACAGCAATGACAGTGCCCTGGCTATTTTTAAATAACAGATGAGGTAGACATTTAAACTACTGGTCTCAAATTTTAAATCACTCAGGCATTGTAAACACTTTTAGGACTAGCAAATCCATCCTTCTTTGCCTGACCAATGTGAGAAGGAACTGCAGAGCTGCAGGTTAATTCAGAACTCACCCTTCAGGTTCCTGTTTATTCAGATGTCAGAAAAGGGGACCGGTGAAGAACACGCAGATTTTTCTGCCTTTATAACCCAAGATGATTTCTCAGAAAGATTTGTGCAACCATGGATGGGAGGGGCTGCTCTGTGCTGTCGCTATTGCCAGAGAATAGAGGTAGCTCTCAGTAACTCATGTTCCTAGGTTTGGAGGCAGTGTTTCTGCTCAAGTTTCTCTTGCCACACTGAGAGGCCACAGTGCTTGTAAGTGCATTATTCTAATCTTCAGTTCTTAAGAGGTTGTCTTTAAAGAAAATGATGGAGAAGATATCTTTTGTGGTGATGGCTTATCTCTGATATGGAAGGAAGAACTTCCTAAGAAAATTAGCTGGGCTTTGACCACTAAAGTCTCTCAGGATGTTTATAAATGTTTACAAAAGTTTGCCTGAATGCATCATCAAGCACCATATATAATTATGTCCAATTTGTTTTCTAATTAGACGAACTTATAAAGTTGGACTTCCTGACCCAGCCTAGCACACAGACTGTCCTGGGTTTGCTATCACTTTTAGTCTGGGTTTTCCTCTGTCTGTTTCTACTATTCTTGGGGTTCCAAACTGAAGCAAATCTACACACAGAAGCAGCTATCAGTGTCGGATAGAATGTGGTGTTCATCAGTGGCAATTAAGAAGACAGTTTTAAGAGAGCATGTTTGCACGATGCCACAAAGCACACTTAAGTAACTAACAGAAGCTCTCAGATCATGAGCACACACCCATCTCCTGATTACAAAACTTTCTGTGACCGAGTGTTCTGCCAGAAACAGCCAGACTCCCCTCTGACAAGGTTAGGGAAAGGAAAGCAAATGAGAAAAGCTAGAGAATCAGTGTGGAGCAGTTGGGGTGGGTGGGTGGGTGGGTGGATGGTGAGGTCTAAAGGCTTCTAGGCTGCTTTAAATAGAGTGCCATCAGCACAACCTTCAGGGTTCTTGGTGGAAAAGACTCCATCTAGGCTTCCTGGGCCTTGCCCACGGTTTCTGCAGTGTGGGTTGCTAGTGGCCCAGAGGCTGGCTTATGAGTGAGAAGTCAATTGGTACACTAGCCAGGACAAAAGGGAGAAAACAGGACAGAGCAGCCCTGGGCGCTAAGCCTACCTGGATCTGTCTGTGTCATTACTAGGGGAATGTGATTCTGGAACTCCTTCTCCCTCTTCTTCTTTCTCCCTCTTCCTCTGTCTGTCTTCCCCCCTCCCCTCCCTTCTCCTCTTCTTCCTCTTTTCCATCCTCCTCCTCTTCTTTCCTTTTCTTTCTTTCTTTCTTTCTTTCTTTCTTTCTTTCTTTCTTTCTTTCTTTCTTTCTTTCTCTCTTTCTTTCTTTCTGTCTTTTTTTTTTTTTTTTGAGATAGGGTCTTACCCTGACTGGCCTGGAACTTTGTGTGAGCCAGGATGGCTTGGGGTTCACAGTGATCCTCCTGCTTCAGCCTGCTGACTACCAGGATTCTAGGTATATATCACTATGTCTAGTGATCTTTTTCAAATGCCACCATGTTGGGAAGTGTTTGTTTTCTACATAATTGCCCAGGGAGTGTGTGTGTGTGTGTGTGTGTGTGTGTGTGTGTGTGTGTTTTGTGGGGGGGGATCTTAAGCATTACATATTTCTGCTACCTACTTTCTCATGTAGGGTACAACTAAAGCAGTGGTGGGGCTTGATACTCTGACAAAGGCCAGATGTATACTCTTGACCAAGATCCTTAGCCTCTTATAGTCTCCATCTGTGAAGTACAAAAAGCTTCTGTCAGACTAAACAGGTTATTGGAACAAAGGCCCAGACAGTGTAGACTTTTCAGCTACTTGCATCCTTGGCTGCACAGGACTGACCACTATGTTGCTGCTACCTGCCATAGGCCCAGAAATGGGTCAGAAAAGTATGGTTAAATATGAATGGTGAGTTCCATTATTGGGAGAGATATGCTCAGGAAGCTAAAGAAGACAGGAGGCAGATTGGAGACACCTGCCAGCACCAGGAGTCTGGGCCTTGTGTAAGGTGGTCCTTCCTGCACTTTACCCATTGGATTTAAGGCTTAGCTGAACAATTAAAATCACACTAGTGACCACTGTCATAATATGTTAGAAAGCCAGGGAGGCAGTCTGCAGTAGAATACTCTTGCCTTGCACTGCCAAAAATAAATTAAATTAAGAAAAGCATTTGCCTATCTAGTTAGAACTCATAAGCCACTGTCTGAGCAACATGGGTAAACCTAATGGGCAGTAGTACAACATGACAACAGGAAAAGTGCATGAATCCCAGAAGGATCCAGATCACGTGAAAGAGGCCATCTTGGAACAGCTGAGTCTGGATCATGTGAGAGAGGCCATCTTGGAATAGCTAATCTTAGCCTGGCCATCAGGGGGAAGACTTTCCCTGAACTGCACCAGTAGTAACTGTCCAGTAAGGCCCAAGGCATTTGGCTTGAGCAGCAAGAAAGAAACACTGCAGGGCACCATGTAGTGTGTTTTCTCATGACATTTTCAACACTACTGCTAGGTGATATTGGAAGGAGCTCAGTGAGTTAGTTTGCCCTGACTATGGCAATGAGGATATAGGCCCTGTGGGGTGAGTGACTAGAGCTTTGTCCAGGTAGATGTCAGTCCTTCATGCAGCAGAGATAGTTTGGCCTGCTGTCTCCAGAACAAGCAACTGGAGCCAGGAGCTTCAGCCATTTAGCCTGTGAGAAGGATCATGCCAACATGTACTGTGGCAGGGTTCAGGGAACTAAAGTGTACTACCCACACCTGGGTCATCGCTTGTTTTCTATAAGTAAAGTTGTTAGTGCAGGGCTACCTCCATTCCCTGACACAGCTGACTGCAGGTGGCTGAGTCATTCTGACAGAGGCCTTACACCTTCAAAGCCTAAAATACCTACCATATGGCTCTCCACAGGAACAATTTACCACCCCTGGTCTACAGCAACCCAGGTGGGGCTGGCCTGGACCTCTACGTGAGTGTAGAAGGAAATGGGATGAGTTATTTTTGTATAAAAGAACAAGAAAATGCTGAAAGAGCATTATCAGTGGTGTGCTAGCATTAGAGCTGATGCCACCTCACTGTGTATAGTAGCTCTAGTCAACCTAATGAGAAGGTTAGCAGGAACTAAGCATCTGTCTGGGCTTGGTAGGTACCAGGCACTAGTCAACCTGCTGAGTATGTATATGTATATACATACATACATACATATATATATATATATATATAT
>NW_021621338.1:12885879-12941322 GCF_004785775.1 Grammomys surdaster | reverse complement strand
TATGATGCACTACCATACATATATAATACACAGTATGTATCTTGGAATTACCTGTGCAATGAAGCTTAATAGATACCAAGTAGTGTTCCATATGCTATCTGCATGGGAATTTGTTATCTCCTAGGTACTATTCCACATGCAGTACACAGGAACTAATTGTGTATGGTGCTTAGAAGATGCTATGTACCTCACCACATACTGCATACATGGGAATTGAGTTCATATTCCCAATAATACTATGATAAAAATTACATATCTCTATGTGATGGCAAGTTTTGATTGTTAGTTTTGATTAAATTAAAAACATCTAGGATAAAGCACAATTCTTGATTGTGTTTTCAGGGGGGATTAGCCAAGGGGAAAGGACCTGCCCAAAAATGTGCCATGTGTTGTGGATCCAGATTCAGTAATAAGGAGAAAGAAGAAAGTCAGTCAATCACTAACTGCACCCTTCTTTGCTTCCTGATCCATTGAGATGTGAACAAGTAGCCTCCTGCCATCACATAAAGATGTGTGGGACCTGCAAATGGTAGACAGATGGATCTTTCCTCCATTAAAGTCTCCCTTTCTCAGATTTTCAATCACAGAGCCTTGAAAAATAATGAATCTATCTCATTTTTTTCTAGGTGCAAAAACAGCAGGGAATGTAACATACATGTTTGCCCATGAATATCAAGCTTCAAGTAGCCTCTCTGGGATTGGATTCCTGGAATCCACAGTGTAGACACCACACTCTCAAAAACCCTAGAATCCACACTGTAGACTCTTAGGAAGCTTAATGATGCAATACATGACTCAAGCCAAAATTGTGCATAATTCATATGTATATAATATATGCTAGGTATGACACAGGAAATCACTATGCATCCTCCATAGCTGGCTTTAAGGTCATGATCCTCCTGCCTCAGCTTCTCAAGGGCTAAAGTCTAGGAACTCATCAGTACATCTGGAGTATCACTGTATTTATAGCATTATTTTATGATTTTGTATTGCTAAACATTTGACTAATCACGCTTTCATGTTTTGTTCTCTTTGTGCCCTGGATAACATGTCCCTCAACTGGAAGTCCCCTAAACGGGACATCCCAGTGGTGTGTCTAGTGGCTTTGTTGCTGTGGTGATGTTGTGTCAACACAGCAGTTACTGACTGTCCTCAGAAGTGAGCCACACCCATTCATTAAGTTCTGACCATCATCATTTGTCTGCTGTGGTGGCTAGCAGTGCCAACCAGTCCCTTGCAAGATAGAGGGCTTTTTCCCAATAATGGTAAGGTCATCATGGTCATGACAAGCAGAAGCTAGAACAGACACTACTTTTATTTACTTATTTGGAAGCAGGGTCTCTAAGTATCTCAAGCTGCCCTTGAACTTGCTATGTAGCCAAGGCTGACTTTGAACTTTTATCCTCCTGTCTCCAGTGCTAGGATGACAGGCAGGTTCCTTCATGCCAAGGTTAGACAGTGCTAGAGGTAGAACCTAGAGCTTTACACATGTTAGGACAGCACTTTCCAAGCTGAGCCACAGCCCCATCATTCCCTGTTACTTCTTGAGAAATGTTCTGGGTTCTATTTGTGAATTCTACTTCAGAGCAGAGGCTCCCACCTGGAATTATGACTCTGTATCTCCAGAATAGCCAGATGAGTCAGGGGCCAATAGTGCCTCTGCCGGTAGTAAAAGTGGTACAGACACATGACTTCACGTAAACCTCTAAACAGAGGAACTTCAAAGAAGTTATGATGAGTCCATCACCTTACTATTAATATAGAGACAGTCTCTATCATTGATATTGTCTATCTGTATCCCAAGGATAGCTATCCCAAGGGTGTGTTAGTGGCTTTGTTGCCATGGTGATGTTGTGTCAACACAGCAGCCACTGGAAGTGAAAGGAAGTGGGCAGTGGGGATGTCATTTGGTAGAATGCTTGTCCAGTACATGTGAAGACCTTGTTTCAACCTCCAGTAACCTCTGGACACACTCACCCACACCCTTCCAAGACACTGCCATACAGTCGGTTTTGTTTTTGTTTCTTGTTTTTTTGGTTTTTTTTTTCGAGACAGGGTTTCTCTGTGTAGCCTTGGCTGTCCTGAAACTCACTCTGTAGACCTGGCTGGCCTCGAACTCAGAAATCCGCCTGCCTCTGCCTCTCAAGTGCTGGGATTAAAGGCGTGCACCACCACTGCCCAGCATACAGTCTGTTTTTACTAATCCACAGGTATAGCAAAGACTATGAAGTATTGTTATAAAAGATACAGATCAGAACTACCTAATTATATATCAGGGTTAATAGATATCTTATTAGACAGAATTAATTAGTAAATTATAATACAATCACAGCAACTATGTTGATCTTATCACCCCAGAAGCTATGTAGTTGTGTAAATTTTGATCATTAAATATAATTAAATAAAAACAGACTAAAATTGTGTATACAATATATCAAATTATTTTATAAATTCAAAATGTATAAATCTACATAAATGTTGAATTTTAATAGATTTTCTCTGGGGAAGAATCATGCTGTTTTCTATTTTCCAGAGAGTAACTGTATGATAGTTTAAATAACCAATAAGATTGTATTTTATACTTAAATATTCCTTTTTGGGGGGTACATTACTGATTTATCTTCTTGGTTTCACTTCTCTGGGTTTCTACTCTATTTTCTAAGCCAGCTCAAATGAAGAGAAAATTTTTTCCCTACCCATGGGGAAAGGTAGCCCATTTCCCACCACCTCCAGCATCCAGTGTTCAACTTCCACAACATGCCAGGAACTCTATGACCTGATTCAGTTCACTGTTCTGATTAAAGAATTTCCCATCCTGAGACTCAGGACCACTTATGTGAGTTTATTAGTCATTTGTGCAGCTGTGGGTTTACTTTCTTATTTTATTTTGCTTTGTTTTTTTCCTAAAGAGGGTCAGAATCTCAAAGTAAAACGGGAGGTCAGAAAATTAGCCAAGCAGGAGCTGATGAGAACAGTCTGTGCTATAGAAACCGTGAAACCGCTTACTCTGCAGGTTGAGCATCTGTCCAGGGAAGACAAGCCTTGTGTTGTCCTTCCCAGCCATCATGCAAGCAGGAAGCTGCCACACCTTCAGATTCCTAAGCTTGAGATAACTGAAAATTGTTTGGAAATCAAGAAGCATGTTTTGATGTTGATTATATGTCACTAAGCACTCACACTGGGAGAAACAGGGAAGAGAATAGGGTCTTTGCTCACACTTACAGGAAACAGAGCCATAGTAAGACTGACCACAAGCCAACGGTCCCCACAACGTATTTATTTCTCGAGATTGCTACTTGGAACTGTTCCCATCGAGGCTGCTCAGACCTACTGAAGCTGGGCTGAGCTACTGGCACGCTACTCTGGACACCTTGCAGGCCCCTTTCTATTCTCTCTTCTGGAACCCTGTCTTTGAAAATAACCTGGATCAGCATGGAACAGAATAGTCTCCCTAGCCAATGTTGACACATCCAGAAACAGACCTGAGCCAACCCATAGCTGACCAGAGACAAATGAAAGGACATGCTTCTCGATTTCCAGACCAAGATCAGGGAAGCTACACTAAGGCCCACAGGACTGTGAGCTGAGTAAAGGACTGTGGTATAAAGACATGAAGGAATCCAACTGTCAATGACATTCTATACAACAGTGCCTGACCAACACATATAGAAACTGCTGGTGCTGATAAGCCCAATGCCACAGCCTCTGTTAGCCTAGCACCTTAACAATGTAAACGAATCACGCAGTTTAGATATAAAACTCTAGATCCAAATGGCCAGATAGAGAGAGCTAGACAGCAGTTCCATATCTGGGGAGGGGCTAGCGCAAGACACCACAGTTCCTCGGAGACATGTCCATGGATAAGTCACATCTGCCTGTGAGTCTCTTTGGGTTTCATCCTTATGATTACATGGCCTCTTTCACTCAGTTATGCCTCTTGGACTTGATAATAGTTGTCTAGCTTGATTCAAAGCAGCCATCTCCTCTCTGACACATGTTCAGCCTCCAGTGCTCTGTGGGCAGAGGCTTTAATCCGGCTCTGCTGAATTTACAATGCATCCACAGTAGCAAGTCTGCACAGGCTGAAAATCAAAGCATAATTCAACGGCCACAGGGCTGAGGAGGGCCAGGAGATAAATCCCAACTTCAACCTTGGCTCAACTGCAAGTTGTTTCAGTGGACTGTCAGTCATATTTAAAAATAAAATAGGACTACAAAGACACCAGATGGCATATCCTGAGAGAACCAGTGCCATGCTGCTTAGGACTCTTTCACAAGGTTCTTAACAAGAAAGAACTTGTGAGAGTATGTGTGTGTGTGGGGGGGGGAGGTTGGGGGGGTGTTTTAAAGGCCCCGTAATGTTTGGCCTCAGTCACTTATTTACAGACATTTCTGTACTTTAAACTAAAGAAATGCAAGCAGATGACAGAGACTGTGAGATGCATCCAAGCTACAACCCCAGCTGGAGGTGATGCTGCAGCTGTCAAACTTGTTTCTGGAGTAGGGGAGGTCACTGCATGAGAGAAAATGAGGAAATGAGGCACAGGGGTACTCACCTTGCACCCCTCACAGGCACTGACGCCATAGTGGTAGCCCGATGACTTGTCCTGACAGACGAAGCAGGGCTTGTACACCCGAGGAGGAGGAAGTGGAGATGGGGGGCTCGGGACAAGCTCCTCAGAGCTGGTACTCTGTGTCTCGATGGCTACAGTAGAGAAGAGAGGGAGAGAAAACAAGAGAAAGCACATTTTCAGTTTCTTTAGGTTTTCCTCAATCAATTCCAAAATCTGTGCTCCAAGCTTAAGCAAGAACCCTAGCGGGACTAAGCCCACAGAAGTCATTGTCCTTCAGCAGTGATGACACTGACCGACTCCTGAAAAAGAAACCTCACATGTATCTAATTTAAAGTTCACAGGCACCATGAGGGCGATGGATACCAAGTTACCCATGAGAAACAGAAATTCAACTCAAGTCTCTCAGGCAGAGCCTTGTCTAAGACCAGAAGGGATCAGGCAGAACTGAAGTCAAAGTCAGCCCTGGGTACAAGCCCAGTGTCTCTCTCCTGTTTCCACCAGCTTTACTTTGCCTGGAGTCTTGTATGTATTGTTTGATGCTCACTTAAACCAAAGTAATGTATTTGTTTGTTTTTTATGACAAAATAAAGAAATGTTGAAGCTTGGCCCTGTGGCTCAATGTGGTTGAGCTTTTGCCATGTGGCCATAATGAACACGAGTGGTAATTTCAGGAAAGTTCTGCACTGATTTGAGCTGGCTCTGGGCCTGCAACACCAAGAACCCTAAGCTTAGGCAGTGTAGCCTCTGGACTGTGGGAGGAAAAGGTGCAGTTTCATAAAGCCCAGTGTGCAGTTCATGTTGGAGATAGTGTAGGTTACAACTAACTTCTAACTTGTGCACATCTGTATTCGGAACATTTGTTTATTTTTCAAAGGAAAGGGAGTTGCTATTATAGGCCCAGCTAGCCCCAAACTCCCAGTTCCTCTGCTGCCACCCTACTGATGGTAATGCCACCATGCCTGGCTTTTTATTCCAGACTAGAAACCACAGGAGCGTTATTTTCATTATCCAACCGCTCAAACGCCACTGAAATATAGAGGTTGGACTAGAGTGTTCTTCCACCAAAGTCAGAATAGGAACTGCCCTTTGTTTACTGCTGGCAAACAGAGCCCATACGATATAAGGATCATAATTGGAAGGAGTCAAATGGTGTTCCAGAATCTTCCACTCTCCAAATTGCTCCACACTACACAAAGTATTCCCAAGACACTCAAGTTTTTAGTTGTTGCACTGCTCAGAACAAGCTGCTGAGATGTTCTCTAGACAAGTTTCTTCTGCAGCCACAGCCAGAGCATCCAGGTTTCTCTACTTGCTGAGCCTGATGCTAACCCAGGCTGTCTTAATGGGGGCGGGGAGTGCTCCACATTGTGCACAGTTGGCTTGGCTGCTGTAGCCCCTTCCTCAGCCTCCCCAAGCCCACACTTGCCACCCTTGTATTGTATCTGCCATCAGCCTATGGAAGCCCTCCAACAGTCAAAGATGAGGTCAGACTCCTTACCATACTTTGACGGGGCTTTCATGACATTCCCTCAGCAAGGTTTACCTCCCATGATTACCTCATTGACTGAGTTCTAAATAATCATTTTCAATTCTTCTTTTGAACAAGACAAGCTCACATAGCAATGTGAGACACCATCTCTACAGTCGAGCATGTAACTGCAGCCATGTAGGGGAGGCCTAGGCTTGCTCTCAGGAGCTAGGGGCATTGCCAGACCCTGTGCCAGACAGGTGAGCAAATAACTAGACTAACCATTTCCCTCACCTACCAAGTCCAAAACCATCAGGTTTGGCTGTTATCCATCTCTCACCTCTCAGAGTAATTGTCATTCTCTCAGAGGTGACTTCTGTAATGAAAGTGTCCTCGCTGTGGGAGTGTTGTTCAGTGGTAGAGCTTGTGCTTAGCGTTTGTGACAGAATAGGATCAATATCCAACACAAAACCAAAGGACAGAAGAAAACTAATAAAAGGCCCCTTCTTATCCCTGGTCATTGGGTGATATTATTTCATCTTATTCTCTATGAAATTTTAACTGTTCCCAAAATTTAGAATTTTTTTTTGTTTATTACTTTATATTTTACAATTGCCCCCCCACACGCTTACAGTCTTGTGAGGCCAGGAACCCTAAATGCTGTACTTCCAGCTGTGTGTCAGAACTGGGTCTTCCTATAGAGCAGATGATCAATAAACACTGGTTGAACTAATTCATGAACTTTTCCCTCCCCCACTTCTTCTCAAACACTAAGTGCTCTTCTAAGTAGTTACATGATAAAATTTGAAATCAAAAGGCACTCTTATACTCATTTGCTTCCTTAAAAAAGTAATTAGCCCTTTGGAATAGAATCAACTATAATTATAGTATTTTCATAATTCACAGGAATCTTCGAGTGAATTCACTGGGGTACTGTGAGTCCTAGTAGATAAATCCATTATGATCTTTATAGGTTAGATCTGAGGACAGAGATGAAGACATCAATCTTGAGTGTCTACTTCTTCTGGCACAGAGAAGCCCTGGCTCTGGGGATTGTGGTCCAGAGGTGCCAAGTGTCCAGCTGACAGGGAGGGACTGGCTTGGGAAGTTGCTGAGACTTGCCAAGATCAAGCCCTAATGGAGAATTCTCAAACTTCTCTGTGTCTCTCCAAAAGCAGACAGAAATTATGGCATCCACAAGAAATGGTACCTGTTGGACTTAATCCATTCATCTTTGTTAAATCGTAAGAAAGTTGAGGCATGAGTGAGCTCCTAGGTACACTCTTCACTGTCTCTTCACGTAGATACCCCTTGTGGTCTTGAGGCTTCCCTGCAAGACTTTTTTTCCATGCACTTAAATGCCTTTGTTTGCTTACTAAAGTGGAATTATACTGAGACTAGGGCACTGTTTAGCTTATGACATCATGACTGTAGTTCCTTGTTAGTATTTTTCCTCCAAAGCATCTCACAGAAACCTTTATGAAGATCTTCACAGATCATTTCGGTGTATTTCCATCCATTTCTTTAGGATAAATTCTCAGAATTGTAACTATTAAGTTTAACACAGATGGTATTTCAAAACACTTTTGTTAGTGTTTAATTCATGCTGATAAAGTGACTTCTAGGAAGGCTGCCCCCACTCGTGTCCCTTGCTCCCAAGCACATCTTCCAGGTTGGATTGGTGTGTGTGCGCTTGTGTTTTTACATCAACAGCTCTGCAGGACCCTCAATAGGAGCACCCTGTTCTTCACATGAATGAGGCATGAGCTTCCATTGAACAGCTACTCTGGCTTGTCTCAGAGAGTAGTAAATAGAGTTCTGTCAGGGCTGGACTCAGTTGTCATAGCCATGCCCTGAATTTCAAAAGCGGATGATGAATTTCTATAAATATGCCATTTGAATACCTATCCTGAAGGGAACCTAGCATTTTATCTTCCCACTGAGGCAACAAAATGGGAAGTGGGCTAACCCCACGCAGTGTGAGACACAGAAGAGTAAGGAGAGGCCTGCAGATGTACAAAATCCTGAAATGTTTTAACATCTTAGAGGCTGAGAAAAGCCTTCTGTGGATAAGCACCATTTATGACAGTGAATAAACTGAGAAGGCTTTTCTGAAACCCCTGCAGGAGTGGAAATCTCCTCCAAGCAAGCAACAGAGTGCTGGACTTGGATTCTCACCAACCACCACGGCCACGGGACTGTTCACCACAGCGCAGAGGACTCTAACACCCTCTTTCTGTGCCCAGTTGCTTGAAGCCAGAAGGACTGCATCATGTGAGGCTAAGTCATATGCTGTGTGAAGTTCCAGATGTGCAGGCATTGTGCAGCAGGGCTTTCTTCCTGGCTATGTAGGAGGCTGAGACAGGAGAGGAAGGTGGTAAGCCGGAGCTGGGCCTGGGCTACAAAATGAGTTCAAAGCCCAATCTAGGAAACTCAATGAGACCCTGCCTCAAAATTAAAAAAAAAAAAATACCATAGACTCTGTTCTAATTAAGTGGTAGGGTATTTTCCTAGCATACATGGAACCATGGGTTGAATCCCCAGTACAAAAAAAAAAGAATGTGTATTTACATAGTCTGTGGTTTTATATTTCCTTTCTGTGACCTATAGTGCTTAAAATGACAGGAAACCAAAGGGGATAAAATGAAATTTTCAGTAGGACCAGAGTTGACTGCAGGCAAACATTCCAAGGCATGCTCTAGAAGGGACACCAGGATGTTGTACCAAGATAGAAGAAGAGGAGGAGTTCAGAACAACTGCTTGGTCTTTAGGAATATAGCACAGATCCACTGTGGCTGAGTTTATCAGAGTTCTTCCTACCTGTCTGCTGACTTGCCTTTCCCCAAATAGGTGAGAATCAGTGGGGGACAGAGGTGGCTCTCCTTCCAGGGACAGGTTTAGTATTTAAGGTGGATTCCCTTTCACTGAACACCTTTGGTGTTTAAGGTGGATACAGATGGCTTAGCCATTGATCTGCTCACCATCACCTTGCTTAAATCAATAATCTATTAGTCCCTTTAAATTAGAGTTGGATTCATCAAATGCCCTTGAGAGGCCTCAAACATTTTCTTCCTTATTCCAGGCAAGCACCATCAGTCTACAGAATGATAAAAATTTTGCTGGAAATCTCTGCCAGCTCAGCAGACAATGCATTCTGTATTAGCTCATTCAGCAATTTCAACAGGCCAAAGAAGCAGCGTGCAGAGTTCCCGTGGGGAAAGAGGCTCGTGCCATTCAATAAAGCAGAGGCACCGCAGCAATCCTGGTGGACCACAGGCTAGAGAGTCAGTCTTGGAGGAACAATTCCCATCTACTGCTTGCCTCCTGCTTTCATCCTTTTTCCCTCCTGACTGACTCTGTGTTATTGGTTACCACCTCTCCAACCTGCAGCATCATCCAACTGCAAATCAGATGGGGAACTGGCTTCTTTGTAGGGGCTGGGAGCCTGGCTGTATCGTGGAGGAATGCCTGAGTCTTCAGTCATGTAGAAGTCATGTCAGCAGCAGAGAGGCCCCTGCTTAGCAATACATGTATCTCAGGGACTGGGGACTTTTGAGAATTCAGATAGAGCCAAACTTGTATTGTATCCCACCACTACTACAGCATTCACAGGCTGGTCCTTGAGGAAAACAGTGATATGTTTGCCTTGCTCTTCTCTCTTTCTCCCTCCTTTCCTTTCCTCCTTCCTTCCTGTGTGTGTGTGTGTGTGTGTGTGTGTTTTGTTTTTATTGTGAGACAGAATCTCATCTGTAGCTCAGGCTAGCCTCAGATTCACCATGCTGCTAAGGCTGGCTTTGAACTCTTGATCCTTCTGTCCCACCCTCCCTCCTTCCCATCAGTGGTCCTCAAAGTATGGCCCATAGAAGCAGCACTTCACAGTTAGGAGAGCTGGTACTGACCTTCAGCTTGTGACTTCTTAGCTAGTCTGTGGTGAAGGGCCATTCTCAACCTCATCTTTCATAAACAGAACAAATGCAATCAAAACCAAAATGAATCTCTACAATAGATAGAGACCAAGGAAAGCAGAGACCATTCCAAAGCACCAACTAGAAAGTAGACAAAATCATACCCTCAAGTTGGTGTAAAAGGGCCAAACTCTGACTGTCAGTTCTGCCCCTCTCTTCCTGGGAATGGCAGCAGGCTACTGAGGTACAGGGACCAGCAGATATCCCACCTGCACACCTAGGCTTCTAGGGAGATCTGTGTCCATTGAGCAGGCACAGAGATCACAACCAGTACCACACACAGCAGCACTCACTGCTGAAACCGTAGGGCTTGTTTTGGTCTCAAAGCAAAGAGGAAAAACCTTAAAACAAAACAAAGCCCAAAACATAGCAGCCGGTTAAGTGGGTATTACACTCAATGGCTGGGGACACCTGGGAAAACAGTATAAATGTCCCTTTGTCAACAAACCTGAGTGTGGCTTAAACATACAAATGTCTCCAACAATAGCTGCTTGACAATTCCTTTCGTGCTTGGCATTTTTCTAAAGGTTAGATTAAGAAACAGATAACACATTTAAGAGCTCAGTAGACTCTTTGGCCTTTGTGAGAGCTAATTTACAGCCCACTAGCCCCTGTTGACAGATTACAGGATCCTATGTTCAGCTTGATTAGAGGCAGACAGGCAGGCAGGCAGGCATCATGAAAGGCCTGCCTCTTTACTAGAACCTTCTGATTAAGACAGTATTTTAATGCAGCCTCTGGGCAGCTGATACTTATGTGGAAAAGGAGCTATAAAGCAAAAGGCATTTCCTGCACAGCCCCTGGGGAATTTGGAGCCCAGCTCTGGGGTATGCGGGTAGGACTCATTGCAGCTAATCAAGAGCAAGAGGCAAGTGCATTTGGTCAAAACATGCAGTTAGATTTGATTTTTGTTGGCACCAGAGAGCTGATCTGGATGGCCCCCTCCCGCCCCCTCCACTTTTCTGAGGATTCTCTGCAGGATCCCAAAGTCCATGGCTCAGCTCACATACATAGGGGAGAAAGTCAAAGGAAACGCCAAAGTTCAACTAAAGTACAAGTAATTAGAACCAGATTCGGCTGTTGCATGTGCGCATGCGCAAGTGAGCGAGCTTGCAGAGCCTTTTTATTAACTTGTCATTTGCAGGCCTGGGGACCCCTGGATGGAGTATGCGGAAAACTCTGCACCATCCATGCCCAGAGAGAAGGCTCATGGGCCTCTCAAAGGGAGGTTTGTAGGTGTGCAGTTCTCCAGGAAGGCAGGCCCCTCAGTAGTGCAGCCCTACAAGGCTTCACAGAGAGGCAGAGCAGCAGCAAAGGGAAACCCCACCCCAGCCTTGGCATCCTCAGTAACCTGCAGGTGACCCCAGCACTGTGTGTGCTTGCCCTGGTCAGCGCTGACCCTAGAGAAGCTGAGGAGGGGTTGTGGGACTCCCTCCTACTCTGACCATGCATGTAACAGGTGCTGGACATAAGGTGAGGGTTGAAACGGCTCCGTGTGAAGACTAATTTCTGAGTTGCTAAAGAAAGCCTTGCTTTTCATAGTACAGTGCCTGGCCCTCATCTGGATGACTTGTTAGGGCACAGAACCCAGCATGCTCCAAGACTGTGGACCATCTGGTAAGTCCTGTGCATATTAATATTTAGATACTCTAACATAAAAATTCCATCCACTCTCCTCACCACCTCTCAATTGATTCCATTTTTCTGGGCCTAAACTGGCTTGGGAGCTCTACCAGCGTCCCACGTTGAGGTGTTTCAAGCCTGAAGATGTATGCTCTGTGAAATTAGCTTGTGATAACCCAGGAACTCAGTTCTCGCTCATGAATTTGGCTGTAGCTTCCACCCTGTGCTGGAAGAAACCTGAAGGAACAGTATCTACTGGGCAGTGGTCTTGCTAACCCATCACCCCTCCCCAAAACCATAGGGAGGGAAGGAGGAGGGGATCTACCCTGTGCTGAAACAGATTCTTCTCTCTTTAATCCACACAATAAATTTCCCAACACTGACATGATTCAAGCTCTGGACCTCAAAGAGTGAAGCTGTGGTTTAGCTTGTGATTCCGCCTGTTTGAGATCACTACCGGTTGGAGACATCATTTGTGGGAATGACTTTTACCATAGTTAATGATGTCATATTTTCACAAGGGACCACAACAACGTGACACCTATATTTCATCTCCATCACACACATCCCACTTCAAGAAACATACATGAAGGGTCCTTTATAAGGTTCTGTATGAGGCTGTTTCCTGGGACATCTTAAGTCGGCTCAGGACAGGGTTCAAATAGACCTTTCCTGAAGAGCACGACAGGTTGACACTTCTGTGTATTAACGATCAGGCTGAAAGTACTGGAGACAGATGGAGCTACATTGAGAGAACACATGCTGGGCGGCCTCAGGAGTCATGTCAGCATGGGACTGATGGGGCCACAGTATTAAGGTCCCTAGAGAGGCTATCCCAATGCCCACATGGTTCCGTTCCACATTCTACTTCTAAATTAGGAGTCTCATAGCCTTTAAGATAGTTATTGACTAACATTGTTTTCATGTGTTCAGATATCCCATGTGCACACACACCTTTATTTGTGCGCTGAAGCCCAGGTTGGCCGCAGCCTTATAAAAAAGTAACAGGAAAGCTAGTGTGGTGGCTCACATCTGGCATTGTAGCACTCTGGAGGCTGAGGTAGACTCTTATGAGTTTGAGGCCAGTCTTTGCGACAGCGAGTTCAGGACAGCTTGGGCTATACAGTAAACTCTTGTCTCAAAAATAAAATAAAAGTTAACCAATAAAAAAAAATAATAATCCCCCCCCAAAAAAAAATCTTCCATGCATAAATTTAAAAATAAAATAAAATAAAATAAAATAAAAGTTAAAAGGAGAAAAATGAAAGTAGTGGGCAGATGACTTTCAAGAGGCAACATTGAAATCCTCCAAGCCATACTCTGCTCAGCGCAATGTTCTGAGGAGGCTCTGACATGAACAACTCAAACAAGAATTTAACCAAAGCTTTTGTCTTAGAAGCAATGCTCTACTTGGTTGCCTATATGTTGACTGGAGGTTTTCTGTGTTATTTCTTATGGGTGTATGCCATATTTACAGCCTACAGTGACTATGACCCTAGTTTAATTCTCACAGTACAGGTTTTCTTGATGGTGTCATGCTTTGTGGTGGAGATGAAGAAGTTCATGGGCTTGGCTCTCGGGTCAACTAGACTTCACCCTCCTCCACCACATATGAACGCAATAACTGTGGAGCTTTCTTTACTTCTCTGAGCTCTAGTGGTTCCTTCCTGAAGATTCAGATATCCTAAAACTCTTACTGGCGGATGGAAAGCAGTATTTGGACCTTGCCTGGCAGCCAGGAAGGGCTCACTGAGTCCTGGGTCCTAATGGACCCTTCCCTTCCTGCAAAGTTTTCTTCTATCTTCTTATTCTAAGGCAGGGATTCTCAATCGGCACCAAGGTTTTCTGTAGGACACTGCAGTATTCTGGGCTGCTGCTTGAGAGTTGGGGGCCAGCACCCTTTGCTATAGGAATAAGGCACAAGTGGGCAGACAACACAGCAAGCCACAGATGACACAAGCTAAGACCAGTGACCACAAGAGGGTACAGGTCTGATGGGGGACTGACAACTGCCTCACCCCTTCCAGTAGGATCTCTACCCGAGCCAGACGATGTTACTGTTTTTTCCACAGTGGCATTGGAGCTGGGCTCCTTCTTTCCCTCCCGCACTGGCTCTCACAGGCCACTCTTCCTGTCTAGTGTCATCTGTGCTTCTTTCCTATAACCAACTTTATGTTCCTGTCAGAACTGTTTTTGATTTCTATACAAAAGGTGAGACTAAAGACAAACCCAGCCAGGGACTCTAGTATCCTTGAAGCAGAGTCATCAGATATGGTATAAGACATCTCATAGAGCCCAGTGAAGGTCTTTCCTCTAAACATAAAATGGCCAAATCCAAATTACAAAAGGTATTGAAATGGGAAAGGCTGGGCAAGGTGAAGAGAGTCTTGGTAGGAAGACACTGGAGAGAGATGCGGAGAATCACGGGTAGTTTTCTTGTAGCTCTGCCAAGTAAGGACAGAGGACATTGGTAGTCACCTTTGCTCTGATGCCTAGTGTCTACTCTGTGGACTGGGGGATGCATGCTTACTGCATCCTGAAGAGTGTTTCTCATTGGATACAGTGAGGAGGCGTGAAACACACAGGAACAGCCCACTGACTCTTGGTTATTGGACTCCTGAGGCAGAGGCTAAGGTCCATGTGTTAGTATGGCTCACAGTCACCACAGCAATGACAAGTGCCTTTGGAGTTTTGCCAAATAACTGCACCAAGCAACAGTAAACAGGTTTCATTGAAGCAGGTGGCATGCTAGTCACCCATGAGCTGTTCTAAGCTTTCTGCATGCGTTAATTCCCAGGGGAAGCCCAGAGAACATTGGCTGTAGGAGGCTATTAGAAGCAATAATTCAGAGGCCCAAGGTGGAGAGGCAGAACAAGCTACCAGCAACGGAGGCCATGGAACAGTGTTAGACATGTCTCTGAACTTCACTGGCCTTGGGTTCAAGAGTGGAAGAGTCAGGGATAAGGAGAAGACAGTTATATGTTTTTAAGACTTCCATGAATGTCCAGACAGACAGACAGACAGACAGAGAAGCAGACATCCTGTTAGCACAAATTGGAAAACTAACAAAACACCAGCAGGAAGACAGGGAGAAGGGGATTGACATGGTTTTACTTTCTGGTTGGGGACCCGAGCAGTTAGCATAGGGCTTCATGGACAAGCCCCTCATACACCAGGCTGTCCCCTCACACCTGCGGAGCCATGGATGAGCCCCTCACACACCAGGCACCATGTGTCCAACATTAACTTGGTGCAGCAAGAAAATCAAGACTGGACAGCCTGTGGCCTCTGCAGCAACTGTAGTCAAGTGGGAGATCCCATTCGGGAGCCGAATATCCCCATTCCCAACAGGATCTGGCAAGGAGATGAGACACAGGACACGGTGACCATCCTTCCCCTGTCTTGAAGTAACTAGTGTAGAGATTATTACTGATTGAGCCTGGTTCAATACAGCAATCTTAGGCGACATTTCTTTCATAACAGTCAAGTTTTTACAGAGTCATCAGCTTACCCTACAACCTGGTCGCATTTTCTGGCTCTCTCCCTTTCCTAGCAGGATTCCATTATGAGAGAAAACGGTCTTCAAGGTATCTTCATTTTACCTCTTTTTTAAAAAAGACCATGAAGGAAAGCCTCAAAAATGTTCCAACTGTGGGCTCCCCAAGATTGAAGGATTTCTTGAATATCCTAAAAACTGGCCCATTTTTACAGATAGGTGGCTTGTCTGAGGGTTGGGGTTGAGAGTAAACCCTGGGGGCCGGCGTTCCTGGATTCAAAGCCCATGTGTATTATTACTAGCTGTGTGACTTTGGAGAAGTTCCTTAGCTTCCCAGCCTTACTTTCTACCGCTGTAAAATAATAGCATTGCCATCACTGAATCGTTGAGAAGATTAAAACGTACATCATCGTAAAGCACTTGGCATAGGGCCTGAACAGAGCAGAGTGTTGCCACTCAGGCGACTGACACTGGGGCAGGGGATGTCAATGTTCTTCCCGTTTTTAGTTTCCTCCTGGCTGCTGCTGTCCTATCATGATTGGTTAACCTTCTCCTCCACTTTCCCTTCCCACAACAATTTCCTCTCCTAACAGAACTGAGAGAGTCTTTGGAAGAACATTAAATGGAACAAGCCATGTTCCCTCGTTTCTCACAGAATGATCCTGTCTTTCTAAGCCCGTGGACATCTGTCCAAAGCTCTGTGATTCTACTCTCTCCTATGGTTCACCCTGGCAGGTCTCCATTTCAGGCTGTCAAGTACCCCTAGTCCATACCTATAATCCTTGCACTCCGGGTAGGGTGCTGAGGCAGGAGGACTGCTGTTAGCATAAAGCCACCTCAGGCTAATATGTGGTTCCCTGTCTATAAAAACAATCAATCAAACAGACAAACAAACAAATTAATGGACTATTTAATTTAGGTGAACAAAGCAGCATGGGCAAGCATGACTAGCCAGTGTCACAGCTGGGCCAAACGCGTTATTAGGGAGACGGCCTACACAGATAGACACCTCGAAGATAGCAGACAGCCAGCTAGAGCCAAGCAGGGGAGGATGTGACGGACCCACACTGTGCACACGGGAGCAGCACTAGGCCACACAGCAACTTTGTTGCCTTGCTCTTGCAAGATGTGGGTGGACAGTTAGGAGACAATCAGGAGAGTATGATAACTCTAGCCTGCATTCGACTGATCTGGTCTGCCTAGGATGATACTGCTCTGTACTGGTAGATGTTAGAGCTATGTTCTCACTTCCCTGCCCTATATGCTTTCTGATGACAAGGGTGTTGGACAGGAAGTACTGTAATTCATACAAGGAAAGTCACAGCCTAGAGGCTCTGTGTCTCATAGATGGAAACTGGTTTGCCGTAGGACCCGCCTTCTCATATCCCCACATGTAAATCTTGTACTGATAAGGCACATCCTGATAGCTGTTTTGGGGGGCTCTGCATGGTTTTATAGGGATTTGTTTGTTCGTTTGAGACAGGGTTCCAGGAACCACAGAACTCAAGGTGATTCTTTTGTCTCAGCCTCGCAAAAACGGTGATTAAGGCATGATCCACCATGTCCAGCTTGATTTTTAAGTTTTAAAGCAAAGTTGTACGTAACAAATGACACAGAATAAACATTTCAGGACCTGTGGACTTCACAGCTTCTCTCCAAGCAGCTGGGCTCTGCTGCCCAGGAAGTGTGCAGCCATGCGCAAAACGTGACTGATAGGCGTGGCCTGGCCACAGCCCAGATTAATCTAATCTGATGACCTGTACATAAGATAAAAGAAACTCCTCTTACTAACAGCACCCCTGCCCCATGTGGTAGGATAAAATTAATGAATTCTCTCACTCCCAGGAGAGAGAGAGAGAGAGAGAGAGAGAGAGAGAGAGAGAGAGAGAGACAGAGAGACAGAGAGAGACAGAGAGAGATGGAGAGAGCATAACAGCCATATATCACTTAAACTGGGATATGTTTTGAAAGCATGGTCACTACAATGTGTTGTAAGGGGCTGGTATTACTTTACAAAGCTCAGCTCGTGGATATACTTTTATTAGTCAGAGGGGTCAACATGTTCACCATAAATACATTTTTGAACTCCTTCCTGCATCTTCTGTCTACTGGATTATTTTTCATGTCCTGTTTCCTGGCCTACAGCCAGGCAGAATGTGGGAGTTTTAATGCCTTTAATCCATTATATGGACTTTTTAAAGGTCCATAAGGCAAAAATAAAATGCACTTTCATGGTCAAATATGCAATAAACCTGATATGTCCTTTAATATTTCATATCCCACCTTCCATGCTGGCTGTGGCTGTTTCCCAATTTCAGTGTACAGAATGATACTATATAGGCAAGCTTATTGCTAATTTCTCATTTGATTGTGTAGAGAACTCTTGACAATTGATAAACAATGCATTTCTCTGGGCACTTTGAGGAGATTATTGCTCCCCAATATTCTAAAGATCTGAAATCACTATCCACTTACATATCTACTGCTTTTCCCCCAGTATGCAGCAAAGTGACAAACTAGTCACGCTGAGGTGTGTGTGTGTGTGTGTGTGTGTGTGTGTGTGTGTTTTGCTTCTTAGACGGAGCCTCACTGTGTAGCCAAAGCTGGTCTTGAACTTGCAGCAATCCTCCCACCTGTGCCTACTGAGTATTGAGAGTATGGGACTGTGCTTCTGCACTGGGCATGGTCAAGTTGATTTTTATCAGGTCATTGTTTTGAAAAGGTGGCAGGATTTCTGCAAGCGTCATACGGACACAAGCCTTGTAATACCATTTCTTCATTGGACTGCCTTCCTAGTTCCCAAATTGCTTACATAACTGCCCAGCACACTGAGTGAGCTTCCTGTGAATGCTACCTGCCCATCACCTGTGCATTCTCTCCAGGGATGCATATGTCTGCTTATGGGACTGCTGTATTCTATTCGCTCCCATGGGGGAGTGAATTGTCCTCTCCACAGTGGACACTGCAATTCACAATCATCGCAGAGGATCTGAGGTAATGGTCGGTAAGGCTCACTTGATACCCACTAGAGAAGGGCTTAGATCACTGGCTTGTTACCTTGTGTGAAACATCTGTTTCTTATGAGCCAGTTAAACGTGCACACATCTGTAAATAATAAGCCCGTGTGTGCACATAATTTAATGAACTAGGACATAGAGGGATCTGAAGAGGAGGGTACAGCAATTAGAGCAACTGCCCATTTTGTTAAAGATGTATTGGGATTTTTTGTTTTCGTCCTTTCACTTGGGAGCACTTGCTCTGTGGGTTCTGAGGTCTCCAGCCTTCCCTGCCTGCCCTCCTCACACAATCACTGGGGATATGTCTTATGGCCAGCAGAGTTCCGTATGTGCCCTCCCACGGTGAAAATTCCCTCCGTCCTTGCTTCTCCTCAGTACTGTAAGTCAGCTCTGCTCCCCTCTTGCCCACAAACACTCATTATAAGACGCAGGAGCAGCAGTGCCTTCCTTCTCAATCCATTGCTTCCTCTAAGTAGCAGCTCACAACGAGACTCCCAAAGGCTATAATCTTGGCCACTGTCTCAGTTTAGCAAAGACCAATCACAACGAAGACACCAAGACAGGAAGTAAACTTGGGTCAACTTTCTCCTAATTTGTCTTTTAGCTTTATTTCTATTTCCTCTCTTCACACTTTCTAGAGATGGGTGAAAGAGGAGGAGGTGGAAAATGGTACTATCTTAGAGAACAGGAAGGGCCATTAGAAAATCTACGCTGTCACCATGTTCCCCAAGTCAGAAGAAACAGCCTCTGTTTTTTGAACATTAGCAGATACCCATAAGGGCTTGTTGGGGCAGCCAGCAGGAACTGTACCAGCTTTGCAGCCACTTTGACGTCACTTCTGTTTTGAATAACCAGCAATATCTAAACAACCCAAGAGCAGAGACCACCGGAGGTTCTGCAGCTCCAACTCATTTCCACTGAACTACACCCAGCATATTTCTGAGCAGCTATCAAGTACCAGATCCTAAGTTACAAACAAGGGTGTATTCAGGACAAAACACCTATAGAAGAGAGTGCCTGGAACTTTGCACAAATAGGTGCTTCCATAGAGCCCAGCTCACTCTCTGCTTCCTTGAAGTTTGTTGAGAAGTCCAAACTGATAGTTGAAGTAGTTTGAAGAAGTTGGAATAGTGTGTCCACTGCAAACCCAGGACAGGTATGGACACATTGTTTGCTCCCATGATCCAAGTGTCAGAGGAATCTGCAGGGGAAGCCACTAGGTCCTCTGGACTGTTGGGGGTGGGGGGAAGCCTTGCCAGGCTCAGAGAATAGTTTCTCTCAGAGGGAAAAGCAATTCAACATTTGACTGAGCTCCCAGCCCTGCAACTCTGTTTACATTCTCCTGTGGTCTGTTTGCCATCTACTTAAAAAGATAATTAGAGCTTGCTAATAGCTGGAGAGAAGCAAAGACTGAAGGCGGGGCTGAAGGGGAAAGGGAGGCAAGCAGAAAAAATAAGGGCTGAGGCAGACAGAGCTGTGCGGCCTCACCAGGCCACACGGCTCTTGAAAGTTAAATTCATTCTGATAAAACATCATCTATGTGTGACTCTCATCAACTGGATCCAACGGATGTTCTCTTATATTGTTTCTATCATACGGAATATCCTACTGAAGGGCATTGGTATGAGATGTATAAAAGAAAGTGGATCTAAACATCTCCATGGCTCCATGGCGTACAGTTCACTGAGTGCTCAGAGGGGGCCAAGAATGATACCCGGCCTGATGAGACAGAGACAGTGTCTGACCTCAGAGATCTCCTAGTGCAGAAACATGCACACACCCATGCATGCACACACCCATGCATGCACACACAGATGCACGCACACTTATGTACTCACATGCATACACAAATGCTCAAGGCCACACACCTGTACACACAAAAGGAAGCAAACAGACACAGGAAACACCTGAGAGGAGAGATGGCAGTTGCATCTGCTTGTTCACTGAAAATACTTGCAACGTTTTCACCCTTAATTTTTCACAGTAAGACCCCAGGACCATGGTTTGTTTAATGAAAAGTGCATGCTGTGCCTGTTGGTTTTTGTCAACTTGACACAAACTGGAGTCACCAGGGAAGAAGGAACCCCAATTGAGGAATTGCCTCTATTTTAATTGGCCTGTGGGCAGGTCTGTGGAGCATTTCCCCAGTAAATGATTGATGTGAAAGGGCCCAGCCCACTGTGGGCAGTGTCATCTCTAGTCACAAGGCCGTGGCCTGTATAAGTAGCTGAACAAGCCAGTATTCTATGTTTTCTGCCTCTGCTCCTGCTTGGGTTCCTGCCCTGACTTCCATCTGTGGTAGGTGGTGCTCAGAATGTGTAAGCCAAATAAACCCTTTCCACTCCAAGTTGCTTTCAGTCAGTGTTTACCACAGCAGCAGAGACACAAACTAGGATGGACACATGTCCCAGAGCCTCTTCCTTAAGTCTTTGATTGAGACTTTGACCTTGAGCTTGTATAGCAAGCACCACAGATCAGTTTCCCAGATGAAGAAGTGAGGCAGCTCGGAGGTCAAGCTCCCAGAACACAGATGGAGAAGTGAGCTCCTGAGGCTGCGGTGACATACCGGGCCATGAGGCCATCCACTATCACATGGGAAACACCCACGTGACCTCCAACAGAGTGTGTTTGAACTGTATCTGAAGTCACTGAATTGAGAACAGTAAATGAACAGCCAATAAAAATCATTATGACTATTGTAATTTTGACCAAAAAAAAAAAATGATGGTTAACTAAGTTTGGGATCCTCTATACTCGACAGGCACTTCAGGCAGGTAGCAGATATCAAAGGCCATTCAGTTTCACTGTCCCATGAAGATTTCTTCCACTTCCTCTTCCCTCTCTCATCTACTCCACTCTCCCTCCTTTTCCATTGCCTCCCTTTCCTTCCTTTCCTCTCCTCCCTTTCCTCTCTTGCCCTTTTTTTTTCTTTTTAGAAGTGGAAGATGCTACTTAAGGCAGCATCTCACACGACTCACTCAAACACTTACAGACTAGAGTGGCATGAACAGCTGCATCTCCCACTGCTTAGTCCTCAAGAACCTCAGTGACTGCCGTGCAGCCGCAGGAGCCTTGGCAGTGACTGGGAGCCCAGCCCACCATCAACAGGATGCAAGAACAAAGAGGCTGAAGTGGAACGGTTCCTCACAGTTTTGGCAGTTTCCTTCACGGGCTAGGCGGCCATCGTTTATGTTAGAGAAAATAATGTAATTGGAGGAAATCATGTGAGCCACAGTTCTGTGGTGTTCCAGGCTTCCCACCTCGTCCCTAACACTCCTGGGGGCCTTTCTTGACATTATTAAGACATAAAACATTTTGAGGGAACTGTCCACTCAGTAGACAGAGATGACAGTCTCATGGCAGAGGCTAAAGACCTGCAAAGCGAAAGCTGTGTGAAAGAACGCATCAGCTTGATGGGATTGTCACCCAGGCTCACAGTTTGCTGTGTGACCTCAGTCATACCACTTACCTACTCTGAACTTCCAAGTTTCTCATCTATTAAATGTAGATAACAATATAGTCTGTGGAGGATTAACTGAATCTACATACCGTCAACAATACAGAATTCTGTTAAATATATAAGGATCCAAAAAGGAGAACTCACTGAAAGTTATGGATTGTACATCAGAGTTCAGTACTTCCTTCCTGTTGTGCAGCACACATGCTACAATGTTGTGCAGACTAAATATCACTGGACATTCTTGCTACCCATCACTGAGGGGCAGATTTACTGACTCTGGTCCATCCCTGTTACTGGTTAGTCATCAGAAGAGTGTAGGAAACCCAAGGCCCCTCTGAGTCTTTAAGAGATACTTCGGCTTGCCCTCCTTGGAAAGCTGGCTCTTGGGTTATGAGAAGCCTCCCTATCACAGCCCCTGTCTGTTCTTCCAGGCAACAGCACCAGCCCAGCTCTCTACCAGTATATGCACACAAGCCCTTGGAGGGAGCTTTCCTGATTCTGGATGCTGTCTCAGCTGATCCCACATTGAGTTTAGAGGAAGGAGTGACCAGCTAAGTTCATCCACAGGATGGTTTGATAACAACATGTTGGGACATTTAGTTTTAGGATGGTGTGTTACACAGCAGTAAGTCACAGGAGCAGTGATAAACAGTGGGACATTTCCAAGAGTCTAAGTAAACTCAACTCCATCCCCAAGGGACACAATTACTCCCTAGATGCTCCAGAAATATCAAAGGAGTGAGGCTGGAAGATGTTCATTACTTTATCATTCAGGATAGACTTCGTCTTCTTTTTTCAAGTATAATCATGGGCCTCTACTGTGATAAGAATGGATAAGCCACTTTCCCACAGCTGTGTGTCTCAGGGACTCCACCATCGATCTTAGGCTCAAAGTCCCAGGGACATGCTTATGTAGTAAGGTGTGTGTCACAGACACACCCTAGTTTCTTCTAAGTTTGGAGGGAACAGAGAGACAGTGGCTTAAGGTTCTTGATATCCTCAGAGATCATATCAAGGCACTGAACACATGACAGACACCCAAGAGCTGAATGGAACTCTGCAGCATCTAACACATGGAGAAAGGATGCAGGTACCACCGTGGCTAAGGGGACCACGTTAACTTTACAAAGGACAAGGCTTACTTGTCACTCTCAGTAATGTGTGCAAATCTGGAATTTTGGTAAATGGCTGCCCCTGAATCAGGAGCAGAGAGCTGTTCAACCAGTATTGTCATCTAGGTGAGAAGCGACAGGCAGCGGCGAATCGATAAAGTAAAAATGAGTCACAAAAGCAGCGTCTGCTGTTCACCAGCATGTACCTGCCAGAGGCAGCGCACCAAACTCAGTGAAGAAAACACAACCAGAGACGTCTGCACGTTCCCAAGAAGAGAATCTTATTTTACACGCTTGCCCGTCCTTCCACAGATCCTGCATAGCAGACATTATTGTCCCCATTTCGTAGCTGCAGAAATCGGCCACACATCAAACCGAGCTATTTCTGACCTCAGAGCATCGGACAGATGTGAAGAACAGAGGTAGAGAGATGTAAGGAAGCCTGGGAGCCAGAGCCAGCCCTGAAGTGCAGGGGGAAGAGTTCTCACACCCTCTGCCTGATGAGGGGAATCCTACCACTCAGAGGCTCACATGCAGATCAGCACAGCCTCCGAGCAGTGGAGGGACCCCAGCTCCTCTGCATGCTCCTACTTGCCAATCCAGACTTCTTCCCGTCTCCAGTTCCTATTGTTTCCTCTGATAAGCAGGGCCCCAGTGAACAATTAAAGCTTTCAATAAATAATCTCTAAGCACATTCATTTGATTGACTGTTATTTGATACAGCCGTTAGTTTCAATGGGGCAGTTAATATTGACCACATAAAGTACTCCAGACAAACATGAAACAGCTCCAGAACTCCATGCATTATTACCCTTTATCTGCCAGTCATCTGGGCTACTTGTAATGGTCATGGAATTTAAAAATCAATAATAACAATTAGTGTTCTGTACACCAAAACAGATGAATCATGTGAAATGGGTTTTCATATAAAAATCAAAGAGAAAACAAGCCTGGAACACAGAGGAGGCTCTTTGAATTCCCAGCGCCTCTTTGGCAAGGTACCTTCCTTGGAGCCTTCTGGTCAGGTAGCTAGACTCAAAGGGGAGTGTTCACTGACAAATGTGACTACACGCTCAGGAACAGAATCTCGAAGCACAAGACGAACATGATCAAAGGAACGCTAACAAACACTAAAATTAATGGAACCGGTAATTTTCTTCCTCAGAGATGTGTAGCTAGCTACCTTTCAGTTTGTAGGCATTGATGGCGATTCTTTTGCTGAGAAACGGCAACATCAGTATTTTAGCTTCATGTACCGCCACTACAACGTATAGATAATTAAAATTTAAAGCAACGGGGAAAAGTCTCATCTCTAATCTGTAGCCAGCATACTACAGGAAGTCATCCATTCCAAAGACTTGGTTTTCATCAATTATTTGTTACTTATCTGGTGTAAGTATAAGAAGGACTAATTAAAATGTATGCCTTTTTATATAGCTTCTTGTCATTAAAGCCAATGAAAGCATTCTGAGGACCATAATAAAATAATTACATGTGCCTTTAAGAATTCCCTTCACAGTACATGATGGTACTGAGCAAAATGAAAACATCGGGAACTATATTTTGACGCCTCCACTTCCATTTTAGCTAATTATCCCCACAAGCTTTGCAATAGATCAGACCCTAAAAAAATCATTTGAAGCTGAAAAGACCTTCAGACTGTCATCAGCCTTTTCATAATTATGGACTTTGATGACATAACAAAGGCTGTAGCTGTGGCAACCTTTAATATTTTTGAGAACAGGAAGTTATTATATTGCTTCTTCATCTGTTCTGGAAATGGGAAGAAAATTGGGAAAAATGAGATCCAATTCTCCTTTCCCCAGTTAATTGCTGCACTTTAGTCTTTCCTTCAGTATTTTGAATTTGGTAAAGTTTTAATTTGTGGAAAAACAGTAGTTAACAGAGTAGCATAAACCACTATTTTTGTTGTTTGGTTTCATCTTTAGAAAGGGGCTTACATAGCTCAGTCAAGTGGATTAGTCCTGAATTTCTGATTCTTCATCTTCATCTCTAAAGCACCTAAATTACAGAAGCGTGCCACTAAGGTCATCAGAGAAACAAGCTCACCCCTCACACCCCGAGACCAGGTCAATTTAGGAGAATAAGTCCAGATTACATTTTACAAAGCTGTGACCTTTAAAGACAAGTGTGAGCTTAGAGAACAGGATGAAGCCTTTCATTTGAACATTCTCCACCTCTCAAGGCAGATATTTGGAAAGCGAATAACCCGAGTTTCAAGTGAAAGAAAATGGACAGGGCAGGAGACGGACTTTGGGTCTGCCAGGGAAGGAACAGGTCATGTGATGCAGAGCAGGGCGGAGACTTTGGGCTGAAGAAGCTGAAAGGGGGCTGCAGAGATTGGCCCTAAAGAGGAGGAGCCGGCAGGGTTTGTGGGCAGTTGGTATCCCACTGATCCCCAGACTTTCTTAGAAGGCAAGAACCCTGCTGCTGGGAGCTGAGGAAGGGACACCCACTACAGATCTGTAAAATTGTGTCTCAGAAGACATTTATTAAAATCCCCGTTTCCCATCAAATTATTTTTGGTATTCCTGTGGCTTGTCAGGGCCATGATTACTCACCCTGCCTCTTTTCAATCAGGTATTTCTTTGTCCCCTCTCTGGGTGGGTTCTCTCCTTTTGAGGCCCTGAAGGCCTGAGGAAACCCTCAGCAGGCAGGGTCACTGGTCTGATGTCACGTCCTGTAATCCTGGCCTTTTTCTGTGCAATCCCGAGTTCTACCCAACTCACCCCTTTGCAGCCCAGCACCTAATGAGGCTGGAGAGCAAGCAGATCCACAGTCCCACGCCTGCCTGAACCCCAAGACAAGCAGAAAGCCCCAGATGTCACTGCTCCTGCTCTTGGTAGTCAGAACTTTTTTTTTTTTTTTTTTTGGTTTTTCTAGACAGGGTTTCTCTGTACAGCCCTGGCTGTCCTGGAATTCACTCTGTAGACCAGGCTGGCCTTGAACTCAGAAATCCGCCTGCCTCTGCCTCCCAAGTGCTGGGATTACTTGCAACCCTTTCGTTTAAAGAGGCTGGAGCAGAATGGAATGTAGATCTCAAGTATCTTCTTTGTTTTCTTTCATTAGTGTTTGAGACAAGGTCTCACTATATGACCTTGGCTGGACTGCAGCTCACTATGTAGATCACGCAGGCCTTGAACTCAGAGGTCTGCCTGCTCGTAGCTCCCAAGGGCTAGGATTAAAGGCATGAACTACCATGCTCAGAAGATTTTAAAGTTAAAGCAGGAAGCCAGGCATGAAAAGAGGATTCAGGGCAGCAGACTGCCTGATGGGGGTCACAGGATCTCCGGGTGGGGTAGGGGTGGGCAGGTTATCACACTTCCTGCTTAACCAGAGGTACTTAGACCAAGCCACTTTCAGACAAGATCCTGATCTATTTAAAACCTGAGGTGACCATCTTCCTTCCTCCAACACCTCAAACCTCAACTTTTTAAAGGCCAGGGAAGGGTTCTTTCAGATGCCTTTGTAACCATTCAGATGAATTCCATGCCCCTCCCCCACCCCATCTCAGCTCATACTGAAGCCCAGCCTAGCTGAGCCTATCAATCTTGCAAGGCCAGCCTTCTATTTACAGATCTACAATTGGCTATGAAAGGAATCTCTGCTTGGAAGAATGACCCAGAAGCACAAGATGATCCCCAGTCATAATGGAAAAATTAAGTTGTGAGCTCTCCAGTTATATTGACCATGGAATCACAAGGCTTTCTGTGCCATCCTGTAGGTTCAAGGGGCAACCTAGAAGATGTCGTAATGGTGAAATATCTGGCATATTTCAGTGACTGATGTGGGAACTGCGGCAGAACATTTGCAATGGAGGTTTTCTAGAAACTCGGAGATAGATAATTGCCGTAACCAGCCTTTGAAAGGCAACATTCGACATCAATATCTTGGGAAAGGTTTCCAGCCAACGTTTTTCTGATTAACCTTCATCAAAAACTCCCATATCCGAAATAATCTATTTAATTGATAGTTAACTGAATTTATATTAGAACATTTAAAGCATAAAAATGCCATTTAAGGACGAATTTATTGGTACTTACATGTAGCTCAAACTCTGAAGGCGATTCTCTTCAAGAGCTTCTAAATTCGTGATTCTCATCCTTCCTAATGCTGCAACCCTTTAATGAAGTTCCTCATGTTGGGGTGACCCCCCAACCATAAAATCATCTTCATTGCTACTTGATAACTGTACTTTTGCTAAGATTATGAATTGTATAAATATCCATGTTTTCTGACAGTCTTAGGCAGCTCCTGTGAAGGGGTCATTCACTCTCATAGGGGTCGAGACCCATACGTTGACAACTCATGTTTTAAATGCCCATAGCTTTTACTGTGAAGCCTGAATGACATAAAAAGGCGTTTCATGCTTAGAGTGTCTGAGGTTTTCCATTTCCAATCTTCCTCCCTGAAACCAACTTCCTAGTTAAAAGCTCCCCAGCCTTTTCTCTTCAAAATTCTCTTTAATTTAAAGAATGATAAGTTTCCTAAGAGTAGAATTGATGATCTTCATCATTTATTATGTGTTTCCCCTGTGGAAGAAAGTTAACAGGCTTGCTTAATAGGTAAAGGAGAAAACAGTAAGATTTTCTTTCTGTTTCAGCCATGTCCCTGCTTAATGGGTTGATGGGGGGGGTGCGGGGGGGGGAAGTGTATGAAATCTAAAGACTGTCATTCTATTCTTGTGATTCATCAGAAAACAAAGGCAAAATGGAAATGTAAAACCAGGATGATCCTTGCTGGTCTGGACGGTCCAAAATGAGAAGGAAACCCTCATTCAGGCTAACCCAGCAGAAGCTGACTCTGTGGTCACTTATCTATTAAGAGAAAACAAGGTTGCATCCCACGACAGGGCTTTCTGTTCCTACTGGACAGTCAATCCAAACCAGAGCTGCGAATCCGGTCCAAACTAACAGCTTAAGGTTAAGTAAATCCAGGGTGCCTCCCCTCCCAGGACTTTGTCTTGGATTTTGGAATTCACCCCTTTCTGGTAATAAAATTTAATTGCTGCTCTTCTGTTTTCCCTGTCCTAATTTGGAAACTCACCCATTTATCTGGAAATTAACAGAATTCTATTCCCCTCCCCAACACTTTCCCTCTCTCTCTCTCTCTCTCTCTCTCTCTCTCTCTCTCTCTCAAAACTGGGAGAGAAAACTTTGTTCATCTTTTGTTTTCAGAGTGACCCTGTGGTGCACTCTCTCTGAGATTTCAGAAGTCTCCGTTATTCTCTTCTTTCTGGTGCTGTTACTTACTGAGTCATGTGGCTGAGCAGCAGAAAATTATGTCCTACTTTAGAAAAACAATTGGCCCTTTTCACTGAAATATTTATTCAAAACGCCACTCAGTGCACATGGCAGCTGTCGGTCTTCATTGAGTCTCATTGAGAAGGCTTTGATTTTTGCCACTTTGACCTCAAGTTATAGCTCACTAGGAGAGGACTTAGATTCTGCTTAATGCTTCAAATCCGGAGCTCAAGGCTCTACCAGGGGAACTTTTCTTCCTTAATCACACATTGCTTCTGTTCTTTTTTATAAATAATTTCTTCTGAATAGGCAAAACCCTATTCAAAAAGACTTTTTTTTCTCCCCTCTTTTGATGTGTGGAAAAGGGAGAACACAGGGAAAGGGTCTAAGATGTTGCCACACTCTTTTAGCTTCATCAAAAGCAACTATATTTTGATAAAAAAAAATATTGAGATTTATCCCGTGCCCATAGAGCAATTAATGTGGAAAACGTCTGGAGTTACCTAAAAACAAGAGAATCCATTTGGTGACCCGGATGGAGCCTTCCAGGGCCGCCTTTCGGTTATTTACACCACATTCCCTTACTGGCCCCTAATCCTGATTTCCAATATTTATACCAAACAGTCCACAGGCCCTGCTACAACCAACAGCTGGCTGGCATATCAATTTTCTGACTTTAAAATTAAAAGGAAAAAAAGAGAGTATTCTAACACTTGACAAAGTGAGGTTCTAGGGGCATTATGTTCAAAGGTTTTAAACACACACAGACACACGGACACACACTCGTGCAGACAGATACACACACACACACACACACACACACACACACACACACACAACCTAAGTAAGCTTGCAATGTTGGAGGTAGTTTTTTGTGGAATTCAGTCCCAGGCTTTCTTTCCTCTCTGCCCCGCTGTTTCCTCTGTGTTAAGAGCAAAATTGAGTAGCACCTTTTCAAAACATCCATTAGGTAAAATGGAAAACTAAGTCCACAGGATTTAAGCTGCTACTTATGCAAAGGTGGCTGGTTCACAGGGCTTTCATTTCAAAAGCCCCAACACTGTAAGACACACTTACTTACTAGAATTTTTCTTTTAAAGAATGTTTTAGTTATCCTTAATCTCTGGAATCAACAGAAAGAACTGGGATTCAGTGGTTTGTGGACAACTGAGCCAATTCTGAGCTGGTCTGCAGGGTACAGGCAATATTGACACTTGACTCAACTCGTACAGCTCCAAGTTGGAGTATGAATTGAAACCCTAGCTGAAGCGGACTACAATGAGCTGATTGCCTTGCTTACAAAAACAAGACACTGGAATTTCTGAAACCCTTTTGTCAAATGCTTTTATTTACTTTGTCTAATGCAGGTTTCTTTGATTAGCTAAACCTTGCTGTTATCAACAGTTTTTGCTTATCAGCTCGCCCTAGGCGAGTGACACATTCAGCACCCGCTGCTCTCCCCAGATAAAGCAAATCCCTTGTTTAACTTGTTCAAGAACAAACAAAGCTTTTCCCTCCACTCTTGCAACCTAATAGGCAAGTTAGGAAGGCTAATTGCAAATGGGAGAATTGCTACAAGTAACTCTGCTCCACTGAATCTCTTTCCAAGACAGTTCTTTCTACTAAAAATGTTTCAGGACAATCCTTTCTAACAAGTCAAAGTTTTCCAGTGCCCAGTTCCCTGGAATCCCAACTAGAACGTTCACATCGATTTAATTGCTATGGAAAGGAGGGCTTGAGGACCTGCTAGTGACTGAAAAATATTTTCTAATGCTAAGTTTCTTTGCCTTTTCCAAAAAAGAAAATGAGTAACAAAGAAGACAGGGTATTTGGGGAGCCGCTGACTATTAAGGCATTTCTTGGAGCGACATTCTCTGTGCCTACATGGGGCTCTATGAATATTAAGTTGGAAGGCTAGGCCGTTGGCATCAAATAGTTATTGATTTTCCAGCTCCAAACCTGTTGAGTTTCTGGCCCAAGAAGTCAGTCTTTTCTTTTTCTTGTCCTTTTTCCTAAGAAAAAGTTTTAGAGAGTCAGCTGACATGCTGCCCCTGCCCCCTCCTCTACTTTGCCTCTCTCTTTAGACAAGCCACTATGTTGTTAGGAAAACTCAATTTCTCCCAGTTAAACTTTGACCTCTTTGAAAACAAAGATTTAAAATGTCATTTTCAGGCTAATGCTCCAATGAAATGTCAAATCAAGTACTAAAAACATTTTGATAGATAGATGAGCCATTTATCCAAATCACTGTCAGGGTGGCGAAGCATCCTGCAGGCTCCCACCACAGCCAGCCCGGTGTAAGATCCCCAGGACTCCTGGTCATTTCTCAGACCTTCAGCTGAGCTACTGTTGACCGATGGAGCCGAAGCACCATGTCAGCATCAGATAACCAAACAGTCAATATTGTTTTTGAAAATGAAGCTACCTCATTTAGACTTCTTTTCCTTTAACTGAAGTCCACGCTCCTGACTGAATTGTAAGATACGGAAATAATGAATGGCCAGCCCGAGGGGTGTTGGTGGCAGGGAGTTCCCTAGCAAAACAGCAACTTCTTAGACCAACAAAGTGACTTGGAGAGGTGGCAGTGGGGTCACTGCTAAGACATATTGCCTTCGCTAGGCGAAGGGAACGAGGGAGGCAGGCAGCGTCCTGTGGCCGTCCCTCCCTGTGCACTGTGAACTCCGGATCAACCGCCTTCACAAGGTTGCATTCCTTGAAGGGACCATGTCATATTTTAATTACTTTGCACAGTTGAAATTCATAAGGGGGAAGTGTTACTGAGCTCCTGGCTAATCCTGACCAAGTTAAATCTCCTTTCTACCCTTTACACAAATTGCACGGAGTGTCAGATTGCACTACTTGAAGAATGTTTCAAAGTCCGTGATCACCTTCTGTTTTCCCCTTCCTTCCGTACATATTCTTAAAAAAAAAAAAAACCTATCTTCAAGAAAGAATAGGGTGGTAAGGGAGAGCAAGGGCGCAGGAGGCGTTTCAAGAAAACCTCTATGAGGGAATTTCAGCAGAGATGGAATCCATATGCATGGCAGCCTATCACACCCCTTCAGCATTAAATCATTAAACCCTTTGTCTTGCCACCATTGCACTTTATTCCAGTGTCTTTATTGCATGCAAGAGAGATTTTTTTTCTTGGTAAAAGAAAGGAAAAAAATAATAAACCTACATTGAGCAGTATGCCGGTGCTGCCATTCGGCCTGGGTGAATCCACTGAGGCAGGCTTTGAGAGCCTTTTCCTGCAGCATGCAGGAGGACGGGCTCGCGGTGTAGAAATCCAGGATCTGCCCGGGACTCACTGACAGAACATCCATACAGTCAAACATGATCTCTCCGCACCGCGCTCTGCAAAAGTGCTTATCCTCTAGGTGTGGAGGCGAGCCGCACAGAAAAGTCCACGAACTCCATCAAACTCTGCCCCTTTTTTGGCACGTAGGCTGTTGGTCTTTTTCCCAGCCCCGAATCATGAATTATGACAGACAAGCCAGCTAAAAGCCTGTAATTGATCCAAATGATCATTTACCATTTTCCAGGCTCGCTCGGCCGATCCAGCCGGGGCGGGGGTTCCCGCACCGATCCCAAGTTCTCCCTTCCAGGCGACGCCGGCGCAGGCCTCCGGGAGCGCGCGGGTCCTACCCCGCCGGTGCCCAGATGCGCCCTGCCCGGATGGCTCGGGTCCTCGGCATCCCAGTCCTGCGGCCGCGGCGCACGGGAACTCTGGTCCCCCCCTTTGGCAAAGAATAGACCCTCCTGCCTCGGAGCAGCTCACTTCCTACCACTTCTGTCACACGGAATGAAAGATTGAATTGCCTAATATATGCGAGTGAACTTTCGGTGAACCCTTCCCGGGCTGCTAACCTTCAAATGACCCAACCAGTCTGACATCACCAACTCCCAGGATTCTCACAGCGCTTAAAAACTCCCAGCAGCCCTGCAAGAGCCGGCAGCCAGCGAGGCCGCGGCCAGCCGCGCGGTGCTCCCCACGGCTCAGCGTGCAAACAATGCCAGGAGCGCAGGGAGGAGCGGGAGCGCGGCTGCGGTTTGCGCCTTTTCATCTGCCCGGCCCTGGCTGGGAGACCCTCGCCCGCAGCCCGCCTCTGAAATTCCTCCCTGCTCCGCTGTGCCTAGCCAAGCCCTTGCAACCTAGGTATCTTTCCACTCCTATAAAAGCACTCGGCAAGTCCCAAACTGTCTGCCCATCAGGAGCCCCGTCACCGCTCGGAGAAGGAAGCCTCTTGGGTCGGGAAACTTTCCATTGCGCCTGCAGTCTTTTTATTCCTTCTTCGTCGTCTTTATTATTATTATTATTATTATTATTATTATTATTATTTTATTTTTTTCTCCCCTTTTCTCACTCTTGTAGGCTCTAGCCCAGCTCGCTGAAGGGGTTGTCCTTGCTCCCGAGGGGGAGAAAAGTCCCTTCCGGGATCTACTTAGATTTAAAAATCCCCTGCGGGCTGAAACACCTGGAGCAGTCACAGATTAGACTCCTGTTTCTTTTCTCTCCTTTCTCTTCTTTCTATCCTCCACCCTACATCCCTTTCACCGTTGCCAATCGCTCTCTCACAAACACAGAGAGAAAGTGAGAGGCAGAGCACAGAGACCAAGGTGGAGTGTGTGTGTGTGTGTGTGTAGAGAGAGAGAGAGAGAGAGAGGGAGGGAGGGAGGGAGGGAGGGAGAGAGAGAGAGAGAGAGAGAGAGAGAGAGCGAGAGAGAGAGAGAGAGAGAGAGAGAGAGAATATTTTAGATTCTGGTTTGCTAGTTGGTAAAAACAGTAACTCTGCCACTGGCCATCTGTGTGTCTTGGAAAATACTGATTTTCCCTAGGACTCTGTTTTCTCATCTGTATTCCATCCACAGGATGAAAAGAACTACCTGTGACTTCTCATTAAATACACAGAAGGAATATTAGCAGTGTCTCAGCCTCCTGTTTCCAGCTGTGGGACTTTTGTCAGGGACACCCAGACCTGCCTGAGGCTACAGGATTCAGAGGTCAGTAGACCTGTGCTCCCTCTGAACCCATACCAACCGACAGTTCATACACAGGGAGAGCATTGGTGGCCTTGTCATCAGGCACGGGTTCCCACACATAACTTAATGAGTATTTTGAGAACCCGGTAAGTATGAGGGTTTATAATTCTGAAAACTAGGCTTTGCTCAGAACACCCCTGTCCAATCACACCTGTTTTAAAAAAAACACAAAAAAACAAAAACAAACAAAAAAACAACTATCAGATAAGAGGATTTTTCTTTTCGTGCTTTTAACTGGTGACACTGACTCAGCCCAGAAGAAGAGGCAGAGTTTTTTAGTTGTTGTCAAAAAAACCCAGAGGCAATTGGTATAGATGCAGCCAGGCAGCCAGCACTTTCAAAAGGGAAGCCACCTGCAGCTAGTTTCCAGCTTCTCCTGCTGGATGCAGGCAGGGCACAGGAAAGAAGGTGCAGGTCAAGCCAGATCCAGGCTTCCTTCTCTGCCCTTCCAGGAATTCTCCATAGAAGGCTGGCAAGGAGATGGGCAGGGAAGGGGAGCCTGTCAGAGACACCCACCCTGCTGAAATGCTGCGATGACACGTTAGCTGCTGCGCCGCTGTCCTAGCATAGGATGGGAGCACGCATGCAGCACACTCCCTCATGGAGGCAGAGTGTCCCTAAGAAGGTATCCTACACCCAAAGTTTAGGAAGCCTAGCATGCTAGAAGGGAGAGATCTCACTGAAAGCGCACACTGTTTTGCTCTCCTTTCTGTACCCATCCGTTTTGTAACGGGCTTACTATTAGGAATTCATCAACTACAAAGACAACACACGTCCAAAGTGAGGGAGCACATGGGAATTTACAAAACGACCACTTAACCCATCACAATCGAGCAATTGTAAAGATAACAAAACGCTGGGCTATGTGCGACTTTCTGCTTGGCCTAAGAGACTTACTGAGCCAGAAGCTTCCTTAGGTCGTCCGTTCCCTGGATACAGTCACGATCAGGAACACTCAGTACTGGAGATGGAGGAAAAGGTATGGAGAAAGGGGAGAGGTGAAGTATAGTGGAAGTTACAGGTGAGAAAGCTTGGCACCAGAGCAGACAGCTGTGTCTCAGGTGCCCTCTCTCCAGGAGGCTGCTGCATAAATTTCCTTGCTGATCTTAGTGGTCCCAAAGTGCGAGGAGGCAGTGGTCAGAGGAAAGAGAGGGTGAGCCCAGATTTTTAGCATTGCCAGCCCCCTCTAGGAGGGCAGGCACCACTCCCAAATGTCTTCCACAATGTTCACCTGTGTGCTGCTAAAATTTCTTCCCTTCAGGAGACCTAACCCTTCTCCTAAACTTAAGTTTCCAAAGACAGACAGAAGTTAGTTCTACCAGAGGTCACTCTGGGGAACACAGGTGAGAGATCACTTACGTGGCTGTGGGTGCTCCCTCCCCAACTAGCCATTCTTGGAAAATCTGTATTTCAGCAGAGCTGACAGCTTCCCCACAGGTATGTAGATGGAGACCACAGCCCCTGTCTCTTTAAGCCCTTTCCCCAGGCCTTGGGCAATCAAGGCAAGAGTTGCACACAACAGGTGGTGGGGAGGATGTTACCACCCTCCCTGCTTCCATGGGGTGGGGCATATTAACAATCAACAAGCCCAACTAGGATTATCCTTTTGCAAGGGGACACAGCTGAGCTCCCCACTCTAGCAGTTGCTTGGCCAAGATACAGTCTCTAGCAAGGCTCTTTGTGGTTATGGTGTGGTGTGTGTGTGTGCCTGTGACTGGGGAATTTCTTTCTTTGCACAAGGATAATTTAGATTTATAATCATCTCGAGATTCTTTTAATTGTAGGGAAATGAACTTGATCAGTATTTAAATCTGTGTGGATGGGATATTATGGACTCCTTATAATGCAATGGGACTCACTAGTCAGTGAATCATTTCTCATCATGGATTAATTACACCAGTGGCAGGGATTGAGGCTATTAGGAAGTGCTAATTCAAAAGCAGACTCCAGTTAGCCACATTTCTTTTTTCTCTTTTTTTGTCAGTTACTCTCCTTCTCCCACCCTTTGAAAACATGATTCTTCCCTAAAGTCTTCTTTTAAATAGAAGTAAGGAAAGCACCAACGACCATATACTTTAAGTATATGCTCATGTATGATAGCGACTAATGAATTCGGTAGAAAGTAAAACCTGAGCTAATTCGTTCAGGATGAAGTGTAAATGAGTGATATCACTTTAAATCTGATTTACATAGGCAGAAAGAACCTTTCCAACACCCCTTCATGGGGCTCCTATTTTAACACGGAGCTCCTCTTTTATTTTCTGTTTGATCAATGGTCTAATGGACAACAAGCAAAAGCAAAAACAAAACAAAAAAGCCAAAATTTTGAGAGTCAAATTCATTTCGTTTGAGAGTCACTGTGTATTTGTCAGTGTGACACAGCACATTTGAAAACCATAATCATAAAACAGGAATTTATAGCCAGAGTTCAGGGTCTACATCTGTTTCTCTGGTTTTGAAGCAGCAATTACCCACTGGACAATCCTGAGTGAAACGCCATGAATCACGCTCGGCGAACATGTCGGAGCCAGAGAGTTTCCTGAAGAAAGGACCATGTCTGAGTGCATACAGGCAGCCTTGCTCACAGCTACTCACCCAACACTCCCTGAACTCTAAGCTCCTCCGGGTTCAAATGCACCGACATGGCCACAGCATGCAAAAATCCCACCTACACTGGAGCAGATCACATTGTTTTAAAAAGGCACATCTAGCTTTTTTTTTAAAAATGACTTTTGTTTTTATTTAATATTTTTTCTTCTTAGGGCATTGGTGGTATGTTACTGTTGAGGGTGTACTTGCCTAACAGGTATGAAACCTTGGATTTGATCCCCAGCAGCACATGAACAGGGCATGGTGATGCATACCTGTAATCTCAGCACTTGGGATATAGAAGCAGGCGAGTGGGAGTCCAAACATGTCCTCAGCTTCAAATGGAGTTGGGCACTAGGTTGGGATACATGAGACCCTCTCCCCAAAACAAAGCCAGAAAAGATTTTCCTGTTAGCTACCTAAGGCCTCTTGGATTGGATTGTTCCCTTTTCAGACTAGTTCTGTGGGTGGAGAATACACTATGGCTGTGTTAGAGCTCAGGAGTGCAAGCTTGCCTAGCATCTCTTGGATTCCACATTCATCACTGAGAAAAAAAAGAAAAGGCATCTATTGAGCAGTATGTGGCTCTTCAGGGAAGCTGAGGCAGGAGTGTGGACAGCACAAGGCCAACACCAAGGCTTTCCTAGGCCTTTGCCTCTAACCATGCTGGTTTTCATAGGCTTTGCCTGGCAACTCACCAAAGCCTCTGGCTAGTCGCTGCTCTGAGCACCTGCCCATGCACCAGAGTGCACACAAATGAACACTGTGTTTGCAACTGTGTTAAATGGAAATTTATTTACACAGCCTGGTGGTGGACTAGGACCGGCCCATGACTTGTCTGTACCCTGGGTTCTCAGTATTTCAGAATTTGATTAAACTCTGTATTACTTTGTCTCTATTGGCCTAAGGTAAGACATACACATGCTGGTCTTTTGCTTGTGTGTTTTGTTTTTCCTTTTTCAGTGCTGGGATGAACCCAAGGCTTGACATGCTGTAGAGCACCACTGAGTCATACCCTAAACCCATACCTCAAGCACTCCAGGCAAGCATGGGCCGTGAACCTGCTTTTCACTGAAGCTGCATACTCTAGTTTTGTTAACAGTCTCAATTTCCTTCCTCTTTGAAAGTACTTTTCAGCTGTAGCTTGTCCATGCCATGAATCATGTGGCATTTATTATGTCCTTCATCCAGGGTATTTATAGTGTCGCCCAGACTCATCTTTGTTTCTTGGCTCACAGTCTCTTATTGCTCCTTTGCTCTCGGTTCCCTCTATGAGAAACTGTTCACTGCTTTTCCACCTTTGACACATACACTCCAGCTGAGCACACTGGTGCCTGGAACCCTAGTACCCTGAAAGCCGAGACAGGAAGACTGGGAGGTTGAGGCTCCCCAGGACTGCGATGCAAGACCTTGTCTTAAAAACCAGCCAACAACAACACAACCCTGAGGCTCTGTTCTCTCCTGTCCACCAACCTTGCTTTCTACCCCCTTCATTTTCACAGACACCTTGTAGGACAGAAGCAGCAAGGAGAGGAGGGATAGTTTAGTCAGCACCAGCACAGCTTATCTGGCCACAGCTTGCTTACAGTTTTTTAGTGTCATTCTGTATAGTGACTTGAATAGGCATGGTCCCCATAGACTCATATGATTGAATGCTTGGCCTATAAGGGATTACACGATTAGGAAATGTGGCCTTGTTAGAGTAGGTGTGGCCTTGTTGGAGGAAGAATGCCACTGTGGGGGTAGGTGAGCACTGAGATCTCAATATATTCAAGCTATGACTAGTGTGGCAGTCTCCTTCAGCGGCCTGCGGATCAAGAACTCTCAGCTCCTCCAGTACCTTGTCTGCCTGCACACTGCCATGCTTCCTGCCATGATGATAATGAACTAAGCCCCTGAACCTGTAAGCCAGCCCCGATTACATGGTTTCCTTTATGAGAGTTGCTGTGACCATGGTGTCTCTTCACAGCGATGAATCCCTAGTGAAGACACTCTGCTTGATTTTATTTTATTTTTGGGGTTGTGTCTCATTTCAGTGTTTCCAAATGAGCTATAATGAGACAAGCCACCTAGACTGGTGAATGAACAGAAGCAGAGCTCAACCCTTCTGAAGGATGGAATGGCGTTTGACATTTCATAATCATGGAAACAATCAAGGGCATGTCTCAGCTGCTTCCTCCACGCTTAGCTTAGTGCGACACCTCTCCAGATACCGTGTAAGGGATCCAAGTAGTCCTTGGTCCTTAAACTTAATTCACTGCTTAATTCAACTGCAACTATTAAAAACTCAGTCCCTCAGTCACCTAGATGCATCTCATGTACTGGAAAGTCACAGCTAGTGCCTGTCATGTGAACAGAACAGTACAAATGTAAGACAACATTATACAGAGTTCTGTCATGGTCAGGCTAATGGTCAGGGAGGTGGTTCTGGGAGGCAGACACTGAGTTCAGACACTGGATGAAACTTAGCTTTACCTCTTCCTGGCTGAGGTCACTTACTCTCTGTAAGCTCGATTCTCTTATCTATACATTGCATTCTCAAAGTGATACACCATCCAGTACTGGCTCATGAACAAATGAGATAATATGACTTAGAACATCATATGAGATACAGTATGACTTTGAAAATGCCAGGGTGGGGTCTGCCAGGAGAATGAACAGCCAGGAGCACATTGACCACTCCTACCCAGAGTGCGGGATGAAGGCCTAGATAATGTTATCAGAGTAGACATTTCAACTACATGCTTAGGCCAGTAAGAACACTTCTGGGAGTTTCTGCACACGCCTGGTTAGGATCAGTATGTTATGTGCTGAGGCAGTCTATGTGAATAGAGTCTCTAACTTATGGTGTCTCATCTTAGTTTTATTGTGGTGCAACAAGAATCATTCAGGAGAAGCTATACTTTCAATCTTAAATTTTGATTCCCCGCACCCTTGGACTAGCAATGTGAAGTAAGATACTTTTCTGAGACAGCTGTTTGTTAGATAGCCCAGGCTGGCCTGAGTTCTTGATCCTTCTGCCTCTACCTTCCAAGTTCTGGGATGACAGATGTGTGCCCTATGTTGCCTTGGCAATACTCTCTCTTCCCGTGCAGGGCAGTAGAGGCACGCCACAGCTTCCCATTTGCCACAGATCGTGAGGGAAACAACAGCCTCTGCCTTGTGCTACACTGCTAAGCTATGGAGACAAAGATGTGAGCTGTATGAAGTATGTCCCGGAGACCGTGTATTTCCAACTTACAGTAGCTTCATCAGGAGACAACCCCGCTCAAATCAAGGAATGCCTACAATATATGGTTTCTTTTATTTACAGCATAGACCCTGAGTCAGAATGGCAATGATGATATTTTAGAATCCTCATACTGTAGGAGGCAGAAAATAGAATACGACTTGCTATTCTCTGCAGAAGGTGTGTTCAGTCTCAAGAACTTAACAGCAATTAAAGCAAAATTAAATAGCAATGATATTACAAAAAATAGATTAACATTATTTTTCTATCTCATTTCTCTTTCAATTCATCCATTATCCATCCAGTCCATGTCCTAATTGATTTGACCATCTCAGCCATCTTTGCATTCATTTGCCAAACTGATGGTTATTCTTGGTTGTCAACTTGGCTTCATGGAAATAACTAGAATCCAAAAATGGGATTTTTTTAATTAGTCATTTGAAATGGGAAAAGTCACTTTTTTTTTTCATAGTGACATTTAAAAAGACTTTTTTTTTTTAAATCAAATCGTAATTTATACTCATTCACACAGGGGTTATAAACACAAAAAGGCAGGACGTGGGGAAGGGGATGACACCAGAGCGTGGGTGTTCAGGAGGAATAACGATATCTTTCAGAACAGGGTATCGGTTGGGTGAAGGTTCAGGGGACAGGTCTCTATGACTCTGCCTATGATTCACTTGTCCTTATCTAAGTTGCTACTATCTGCCAAGGCTACCTATTTACAAGGTCTATGACTACTCAGGCTGGTAAATTTCCACAAAAGCTGTCTGTTTACAATAGCTTATAGCCATCTATTTCAGTGTTTTCCCACAGAGACCCAAGACTTTGTGTTATCATGCATGTATGGCAGGCCTATTGCTGATTGTAGGCCTATGGCTGATTTTAGGCCTTCAGTGTATAAGCAGGGCCGCCCCTGACATCTCCTCCCTTCTCTAAGTATAGAAGGGCTGTGGCGATTCTAATCTTGTGAAGGCAGGGATAGAGACCTGACCTCCAGTGATTGAAGGGGACCTTGTAATGGCTCCAGTCCCCCTGTCGTTGTCCAGTGAGACATGAGGGCCATACCCATTTCGTTGTCCTTTTTCTGGAGAGGGGATACTTTTGACATCAACCCCTATGCAGTCAGGCTTGTCCCTCAGGGAACCCAGAGAGATATTTTTAACTTTTATTTATATTCCCTTGCAGTGCTTAGCCTTGCAGCCTAAGCAAGAATTCAGATCACCAGTCAGAGGAGGTTCTGGGTGGCCCCTCTCTGGGAAAAGCCACTTCTAATCCAGATCTTTTAAGGTGAAAAGATATACCTTTAACCTGGGATATACCTTCTTCTGAAGCCTGTATAAAGATTAGGGAAGAAGGAAGCTTGCTTCCTTTGGCTGCTTGCTGTCAATCTTGCTGCAAGTATATTTGTTCATTGGTATTAGAGCCTACTTCTTTGGGATTCTAACATGTACTGAAGAATAGCTGAGATATCCAGCCTTGTGAACTGAACAACTATTGGATTCTTGGGCCTTCTGTTGATTGTTAGACTAGTTGAAACACAGTCTGTAACCAGTCATATGTGTGTGTGTGTGTGTGTGTGTGTGTGTGTGTGTGTGTATGTGCATGTGTGTATGTATGTATGTATATATATATATATATATATATATATATATATATTCAGCTTTGTTATTCTAAAGGACTCTGACTAATATACTTTATATTCACCCACCAATATGTGGTCCATTTATCCACCCATTCACTCATCTAATCATCCATCCATCCATCCATCCATCCATCCACCCACCCATCATTCTACCATGATCTAACCCCCAGGGATGAGGCAGAATGCTTTTAAGAAGATAGCATGTAAGACTTCTCAGATCACACTCTTACATCTTTCTAGAATCCTTCAAAAGGATTTTCTGAAAAGATATGGAGGCAAAAGCAAGGCTAAAGGTATTAGTCCCAGGGATTTAGTTAAACAAGATTGATAAGTCAATTCATGACAGAGAGGTCCCAAAGATCTAACAGAGTGTCCCAGGATCTATTCTAATAAAGTCAGTTCTTTTGCAAACACAGGAGATTCTGACTAGAGGCAAGCCAATGACACAAAGGATTTCCTTCAGACGCTGCTGGGAGCAGAGTATAAAAAGTACAAATGCTTCAGTGAAGGGTACAGAGGGAACAAAACTGAAACTCACTCTAGTGTCTGACAGAGAAAAGGGCAAATAAAAAATCCCAAGGTGATTGAGTGAGACCTGTCAGTATAGTGAAAGTCAGGTAGAAATTCCCAGGGAGGTTCTGTTGGGGAAATGATGATGGGTGTAGAGTCATGTTACAGTCACACAGGGAATGTTAACACAGAACACTTTCTGGTGAAAAAAACCATTTTCTCTTTTTGTTCAGACACAGGGTGTAAAGCAACCTTCCTTATCAACCTCAGGCTAGAGGGTGGAAACCCTTTTGGGAGGACTGTGCTATGGCTTCTAAAGTTGGCTTGGGGCCTGTGGTGGTTTGAATAAGAATGGCCTCTATAGGTTCTTCTATCTGAATGCTTAGTCATTAAAGAATGGCAATACTTGAGAAGGATTTGGAGGTGTGGCCTTATTGGAGGAAGTGTGTCTCTGGGGTGAAGGTTTCAAGCCAGGCTCAGTGGCTTCTCTCTTTCTGCTGCTTGTGGATCCAGCTATAGAACTCTTGGCTACTTCTCCAGCTCCATGCCTACCTCTTGCCCCACCATGATAATAACGTGCTAAACCTCAGAAAATGTGAGCATGTCCAATGAAATCCTTTCTTTTGTAAGAGCCACCATGGTCAGCTCTCTCATCTGGAGTTGTGCCTCTAGAGACTTCCATGAGGACGTAGTGAGTTAGATGTAGATAACAAAGGGCCAAGATTCAGGCATGTCCGTCAAGTCCTGTGTTTGAGCATGTTGGACTTTGGGCTCCCCTGTTCTTTCAGAATCCAGTTCCAGCAGCAAGTGCACTGAGGGAAATAGCCCTCACCCCTAGTATTGATAGTTAGGGGCACACCTCCCAGTGCAGTGTCTTGGCATTCAAAAGACCAGAGGGAGCAGAGCGAGAAGCCAGATCTCACCTCCTCTCATTTTTCTCCGAGAAGCAGATCCTAAGACCCTCATTTGAGAGGCATCGTCTCTATACTCAGAGGAAGGAAGCTGAAGATACAGGGATAAAGAAAAGAATCTGAATGAACAGGCTGTACAGAATTCTTCCTAGACCAGCCCCAGAGGAGCAGACTCAGTGTGCACACAGTCAGCTCTCTTTTGCCAGTAGGAAGACACAGAGGCTCAGCCGCCTCGTTATGGCTTCACTTTGCAGATGTTCATATCACACAAAATTTACAAATAGTACACCTTTTTACTGAATTTCTGTTGTGAAGTCTTCAGCTGAGCAAGGCTCTGCATGGATTCCACAGATGGGAACAGTAGCCAGGAGAGGGCCAAGCCACAGAAGGTGGCAAGGCCTGAATCCTAAATGGCCCCTGTGAAACAGCTGTCATAGACCTCAAAGCCAATCGCTAATCTCTAGCTCTCGAGGATGACATGAGAAACTAGTGAAGGACTACATTTGTGCATAATATTTTTGGGTCCTTTTAGACTATATACTCATCAGAACTTTTTTCATGTATTTCAACAATTTCAAAGAAAGAAAAGATGTCTTTGGTATTTTCCATGGTGTTACCCAAAACCCATGAGCTTTACCTTGTGTGCAGCATCTGCACACCTGCCTGTGGCCTGAATTCTTATCTCTCATCCTTTAGAGACTGCCCTCCTGTCCAGAGAAAAGTAGCCAGAGTTTCACTCTGTGTCTTTGTGTGCTCCAAGCTAAATACGACAAAGCTCCAGAGGAAACCTCACTTTGAGTGGCAAACATTCTGGGTCTGGTCCTAGGGCTTGGATAGGTTCTGGCTTTCTGGGATACATTTGAAGGCTATGCAAAACCCTACTTAAACATCAAATGTTTGAGATATTTTGTAGCCAGTCTACAGGAGAAGGATGAGTTTGCTCAACAAAACTGAGTTTGGACACTGTCCTACTTTGCTTTCTGTTCCTGTGAAAATCTATACAGTGAAAAGCAACTTGAAGGGGAATAATTTATTTTAGCCTACAGTCTATCTTGGAGGGACACCAAAGCAGGGACTTAAGGCAGGAGCGTAAGGCAGAAACTATGGAGAGAATCTGCTGACTGGCTTGCTCCCAGGCTTAAGATCACTATTTTTCTTATACAGCCCAAGTCCACCTGTCTAAGGATGGCATCACCCACAGTGGGGTGGGCTCTCCTGCATCAATTAGAAACTGAGAAGTCCTTGCAGAACCACCAGTGTATCTGTTCGAGTTTGAATCTGGAGCATGGTTTGTAAGTTTGATCTCTAGCATGTGCTGTTTATTTGAAGGCTGTGGAGGCTAGAAGAGGCTCCTGGCTGAGGAAGTTATCTTTAGGCTTGGGACTTTGACCACACTATGCTCCCCTCTGATTCCTGGTTCACGCCACATAAACAGCTTCCCTCTCAAGTTACCACCATCATGTTACCCCTCCACCTGCCTTCTCCACTATATGGGAACTGTGGGTCCAAATAAGTCCTCCTTTATGTTGCTTTGTCAGGTGTTTGGTCACAGTGAAACAAAGATCAGCAACACCCTAGCCTCTCAAAGATCCAAGGAGAGCTACCTGGTACCAATCTCTTGGCTGGGGCTGACAGATTCCAGTGGTTATAAAATAAAGTTTTTTTGGAGCCCAAGAAAGGAATTTTCATCTGTTTATAGATGTTCTATGGCTGCTGTTGTACAACAAAGTTGAGCGATCACAGCACAGACAATGGGTCCACAAAAACTTTGCAGATTTATAATCTGTGCCTTTATATGGAAGAGATTGCTGAGTACATGTGTCAACTACTAAACACCAAGCTGATTTCGAAGGAGTCCAGTGTTTGCATCTCACCCAGGCTTTCTTTTCCTCTGGAACACTCATTGCAGTGACATGCAAGCTGTCTGCAACTATTGTTTCAACATGCCAAATACACTTCTTTTTGCTCTGCAAAAAAGAAGAAGTGGTCTTTGCTTAGATGTGAATGTCAATACCCTACTACTTCTTAAAACCTTATTTTGAATGTTAACCTAGAGACAATGATTCTAATTAAAATAAGACTCTAACTCTTACTCATTACTGTGCCTTTGGCTGGGCATGATTTAATTTTTAGGACTTTCTGCTGTTTGATACTTCTTACTGTACATCTCTGATAGTAGAAAGAAGCCCCTTGAGTGTGGAAACTTAGCCCAGATCACTGATCTGATCTCTGAATACATACCAAGCCTCTGTCTCAGTGAAAACTGGCTGATTGAAAGAGCAAATGAATGACAAGGGGTCTCTCTGAGGATACTGGTTATCAGAGCTATGATTTAGTTGAAAGTAAAAAAAAATGGTCAAAACTATGGTTTACTGCCTCAAAGCAATCATAATGAGCCCATTATAAATAAACAAAATTAGAAACAGCCATTGTATGATGGCATAATAAGCAGCAGGTATAGTGTAAGCCTGGTTTCTAAGGCATTGATGGAAAAGGTCAAGTACCATTTGTTTTTTTTCTTTTTTCTTTCTCTCTTTCTTCCTTCCTTCCTTTCTTTCTTTCTTTCTTTCTTTCTTTCTTTCTTTCTTTCTTTCTTTCTTTCTTTCTTTTTTTTCTGACACAGGGTTTCTCTGTGTAACCCTGGCTGTCCTGGAACTCACTCTGTAGACCAGGCTGGCCTCGAACTCAGAAATCCGCCTGCCTCTGCCTCCCAAGTGCTGGGATTAAAGGCATGCACCACCAGGCAAGTACCATTTTCTAAATGAGGGTTCTGGAACAACAAGATAGCCTTTACAAGAAAATAAATAACAAAATCTGTCAACTTATAGCATGAGACTATACAAATTTAAATCAAATGGATGGTATCCAGAATGTGAAACTTTTAGAAGAAAATACAGAAAAGATTTTAAAAATGTTAAAATTTATGAATACACATCTTCCTCCCTCTCCTGAATGGCAAGAAGTTTGAAATGGAAGTGTGAGCAAGGCAAGAAACCCATGAAAATATGTCAGATGTAATTGATCACTAGAGAAACAAAAATTAAAGCTAATGAGGGCTAGAGATATGGTTCCACAGATCCAGTACTTTCCTTACTACCACACAGCCTGAGTTCCAACCTTAGGTACCATGTAAAAAGCTAAGTGAGGTAGTGTGAGTTTATAATCCCAGTGCCAGGGATACAGAAATAAGACAATCACTGGGGCTTCCTGGCCACCTAGTCTGTGAGCCGTAGGGCAAAGAGAGATGCTGCCTGTATTAGTCAGGGTTCTCTAGAGTCACAGAACTTATGGAATGTCTCTCTATATCGAGGGAATTTATTAAGATGACTTACAGCCTATAGTCCAACTCTCCAACATTGGTCACCTGTGAATGGGAAGTCCACGAATCTAGAAGTTGCTCAAGTCTCACGAGGCTAGTTGTTTCAGCTGGTCTTCTGAGGAAGTAGATCCCAGCAGATGTGCTGGCAAGTAAATGCAAGCAGTGAAGAAGAACGAATCTTCCTTTTCCCCATGTCCTTATGTAGGTCTCCAGCAGAAGGTGTGGCCTAGATTAAAGGTGTGTACCACCCTGCTAGATCTGGGACTTGATTTGCCCAGACTGACCTTGAACTCAGAGATCTTCTTGCTTGGGATTAAAGGTGTGTACTACTTTGTTTGGGCCTAAGCTTTTCATACCCACTATGCCTCAAGATCTCCATGTCAAGATCGAGGTCAGAAACTTGTGTCTTCCAGCCTCAAGATCTGGATCATAGGTGAGCCCTCCAATTCTGGATTGTAGTTCATTCCAGATATAGTCAAGTTGACAAGCAGGAATAGCTGTTACACTGTTTCAAAACATATGGTGGGCAGCCCCTGAGGAATAACATCCCAGCTTGTCCTCTGGCACCGAGATATACATACACATATATGTGTACACATGTGTGCATGCAGACACACAGAGTACTATCAGAGAACACTAGGAATGAATGAACCTAAATTATGTGCAAATAAATATCACAAAGAAAGCTGGGTGAAGGAAGCCAGAAATACATCAAAAGATATAATTCTATTTGTATAAAGTCAAGAAAAGAAGTCTAATTGGTTGCTGCAATTAGAATTTAGGATGCTGATCAGGAGCAGGTTAAGAATAAAAGATGAACAATCTCTGACATGTTGAGTTTTTTTGACCTGGTTGAATGTTTGTGTTCCCCTGGGATTAAAAAAAAAATATGTCTGCCCTAATGTTGTGTGTACTTTCTCCTATAAATGTCATTTCAATAAAAGTGTTTAGTTAAGCCAGGCGGTGGTGGCGCACGCCTTTAATCCCAGCACTTGGGAGGCAGAGGCAGGTGGATTTCTGAGTTTGAGGCCAGCCTGGTCTACAGAGTGAGTTCCAGGACAGCCAGGGCTACACAGAGAAACCCAGTCTCTAAAAACCAAAAAAAAAAAAAAAAGTGTTTAGTTAATGATAATGAGTGGATGGGACAGGTGACTTGTAGATTGTTAACAACCCTCAATTGGTCTTTTAGCTAAAACATTTAGATGCTATATGTGACTACCCTAGGAAGCACTGTAAGAAGCTAAAGGGCTCTGCACAGCAGCAGCAACATTGAAGGCAGTAACTAGCATCCACCATTTAATTCTAAAGTACAAAGAACATTTGACTAAACATCTTGCTAGCATCCATGCAACTTGGTCCCCTTAGGAGAGATAATAGGACTTGAAAAAAAAACTGAAAGCCTTAATGTTTTTAAAAATATTACCTTTATGTTTTAAATTAATATCCAAGTAAGAAAAGGCAGAGAAAAGATGGAATGGGGAACAGAGGACAAAAGAAAAATTAAATGTGCTTTTTCCTTGAGGTAATTGTCCACTGTCAATTTCCTACCATGAGCCACCTTGACCACGGGGCATTATTACAAGATAACAAAGCCCATTAGACAGTGGAGCATCATTACCAGGGAGTAATCCTTTCCGTGATTCCTTAAACATAGCTCCTTCTGTCATTCCTGGGTGACAGATAATTCTCCAGGACAGCTGCTACCTCCTTCAGAGTCCTGAGCTCCTCCTAGACATACAAATGCACTGTCCTGCCTTTCTTTCCCTGAGACTTCTTTCTTCTCTCACAGAGTTACCTGTGTGTCTTTTACACTTTTGGGTAGTTTGAGAAGCTCCCCAGACACCCCACCTTTGGATGTGGGCTCCATCAGTGAGTTCTTCTTCCCTGTACCACTTCAGCAGATACAGCAATAGCGTTGAAGGGAAGGCCTTGACTCAGGGATTGGCCCTCAGCCAGGCAGCAGGAATCCTGGGCGTTAGAATCTTTGGAAGAACTGGTTTTTGGTGGGCATTGTTGGCATCAAGTAGGGACAAAGTTTCTAATGAATAACTATTCATGTCCCACCATCATTAGAAGATATTTAATTCATAAGACATGTGACCCTGAGCTCAGAACATAATTCCTTCTTGCACACATGAAGTGTTAATATACACTGTATCTCTCAAGGCTCAGAGTCTGCATATGGAGGGAAGAATAGATTTTGTCTTCTGCTAAATTTGTCAAGGATCAAGAGCGTCTCTCAGAAGGTCATGTCATTCCCTAATCCTCAGTGCCAGCCTGGGTTGTGGCTGTCACTGTCACATTGGTCCTCCATGAAGTCATGATATCTGACTTTGGCCACCTTAACCTCCAGTGTGGGCAGGCACAGCTCTGACATATTAAAATACAAATGACTCTATCATAAATAGTCTTCCTTTGTGTAGTTATCTCTGAGTCATCCCATCTCCAGGCTTTGCACAGGTAGATTTTGGACCTCGTATGTTCCATCATAGCAGGCTCTTTCTGGGGCATGCTGTAAGCTCCACCACAGTAGGCTCTGGGGTGTGCTGGGGTCATTACTGAGATCACTGACTTGGAGAAACAGTTGAAAGTTGTTCAGATGCTTCAATAAGGTCTTGACTTCTTGTGCCAAATGCAGGTCTGACCTTTGCCTGCTATGTAGCAAATATTTACCAATGGCACTCTGAAGAGGGGGTGGGGAGAGACAAGCTGTCCCCAGACGCCTATGCTGTCAATATTCTGGCTAAGGCCAGTTTCATGAATGTAATAATATGACATCACTGGCTCTGGAGTTGAGAGGACATACTCCACTGGAATGAGCCTACATAGGTGAGGTTATCAGTTCTTTTTATATAGCCACCCCTTTTTTTTCCTAGAGGACTCCAAAAAAATTTCAGGGGACCATGAACAAATAAGCCAAGAACAACCAAGAACAAACAGATCCCAAACTCATATGGCAAAAAATTGACATCACTAGCTCAGATAGTTCTCTGTTCCAAGCTTAAAGAGAGAATGAAGACAAGAAATCAATCAAATAATGCCTTACAGGTCCTGTTTACACCAGGAGAAAATGTCTGGGTAAAAGAGCTATCATCTTCATGTGGGAGCCATGTAACATGGCAATGTGTTTGTGATGTTCACTCCACCACTGCCAACAGATGTGTGAGACCAAGGAAGGCTGTCCCTGCCAGATGTGTGACACTGAGGAAGGCTCTCCCCTGCCATTTGATTCCCACAGTGGAAGCTCAGGCTAGCAGCCCAGGCCTTACTGAGTGCTTGTCATTCAAAGAAAAGGATGCCACTGTAATAGACACTCTTTGTCATCTATTTTCAGGTCTAAGGCCCATATGGTATGCTTTGGCCATAGTACAAAATCTCATCAAGATAGGATGGCAAAGAGCTGGAGAGATGGCTCAGTGGTTAAGGACACACATACTGCTCTTCCAGATTCTCTGGATTCTGTTCTCAGCACCCACACGACTCACAACCACATGTACCTTCAGTTCCAGGATATCTGAGGTTCTATTCTGGCATCTAATGTACACAGACTTACATATAGAGAAAAGATAATATACATAAAATAAAAATAAATAAATCTTTAAAGATAAAGAGAGAGACTGGAAAATAGATTATTGCTAACCTATGCTTAGCGAGTTGATGAAAGCAAACCTGGACCAGTGTCAAAGCTGGTCAATCAAAGTTAAAAAAGAGATCAAGATCTACATGATAGGAAAACTGAGGTTTTATTTGTCTAGGACTGAAAGTGGCATATGCCCAATGTTTCTGAACTTAGATGTTCAAAGGGTTCAAGAACCTTCTGTGCTGTGTGTGACAGTGGAACTTCCTGACAGTGGATGTGGGAGAGTCACCCACTTTGTTTGCTCATGGACTGAAATTCATCCTTTGAGTCATTAAAGAGGGTACCAACACTAAGTCCTCAGTAGTAAAGAAAACATCTTCCACAGTTCATAGACTTCATGGCTCTCTATGGCTTTTGAGTCTTCAAGCATTTTAAATACAGTTCTAAATTAGAGGTGCTGCTGCTGTCTTGAGTTAACAGGGATGGGACTGTGCTACTTCATATTCTCCATCAAGTCTAAATCTTCAGCTCCTCGGAGAAGACCCTCTATACTGCAGAGTTAATACCCTCTTGACTCTAGGTTTGAGTATGTGATGAATGTGTTCAGATATACACAAAGTTTGCAGTGGCCAGCAGCCAAGAAAATATGCAGCTCCAGCAGATGATGCATATGGAGTGGGAGCCGAGCATGGACGTTGAACAGAGTCTCACTGACAGATGCTCAGCGACAGGGCAAAGTCAGCTGGATGCTCTCCCGGGAGAGTGGACAGACCTAGGTGAAATCGTTTTTTTTTTGTAATGTCAGTGGAAGATATTTCTGAGTTACACATTTTTCTGTGGTATTGAGTAATGAACTCCTAGTAACGGACCTAGGCTTCTGCGACCGTGGGGTCCCGGGTTGTCAGATGGAATCAGAAAGAACCTGCTTTGCTGACACTTTTCTACTAGAGCACTTAGCAGCATCAGTGTTTAATGCTATGGTGGCATTTCTTCTGCTATGACTTGGTTTACATCCATGTGGAGTGTGGCAGGTCTTCCTAGAACAAGTCTTCTGTGGGCCTGGAGATATCAATGAGGAATGACTTAAGTGTCTTTGTGGCCACTGTGTGTAGTGTGTCTTGGTTGTTCAGAGTCTATAGGTTCATTGAGAAACTGAGAAAAGCAATCAGTTCCATGTAGCTGGTTAAAGATGGCACACATTTGTGTCTAGGATTGAGTCCCCAGGAACAGATGCTGAAATGAGGTTTGGAATGGGAATGGCATGGAAACTCCAGGAAGCTCCAGTCAGGAAGTGAAGAATGACCATAGGGATGGAAGCCAACACAGGACATGCTATGGGAGACAGTGCAGAATGGTCTCAAAAGTCATCCTCTTCAAGAAACTGCATGAGGGTTTGTCTACCAACTCCTGACCTATTACTGTAGGGGCTGCTAATTTTTATGATGCTTTCAATTTCTATTGCATGAAGACAAAGGATATTCTAGTGGCCAGGAGCAAAATTCTTCAAGTAGAGAACTGAAAATAAATATTAAGTAGCTTTTAGCAGAAGGGAGGTGGAAAGATAGGAATATCTGACATTATCTACATCAGTGTCTGTGTGTGTCTGTGTGTCTGTACATGTGTATGTGTGTCCATGTGTGTGCTATGTGTGCATGTGAGTGCACATGTGTGTATGCATGTGTGTGAGTGTGCCTGTGTGCATGTGTGTGTTCACACATAACAATATAAAAGAGAAAGACATTGTATAAAACACCACAAAGGAGAAGTGACCACAGTCAGGGTGTGGGACAGTGTCCTCAAAGGTATAGAGAAAAGCTCTCCAAAGACAAAGTGTGGTGATAATAATGATTGTCCTTTTGACTGAGATCCCACAGTCTTTTATATATTTTACATATATAAAATTTTATTTATATATGTGTCTATTTATATACTATGAAATGTCTCCCCTATAATATTCAAGGCAATTGCTAGTGTTCTCATGGTACAGATGAGGAAACCAAGCTGCAGTTAACACGCCCAAAGTCCCAGTGAGGAGTGGCCACACAGAATTTACATTAGAGCCTTTTCACTATAAATTCTGTGTCCTTTGATCTGCACATTGGTGAGCCCACCTGCTACCCAAAGCAAGGCTGGAGAAGGTGCCAGAAAGTGATTAAATCTGTTAAAGTTCATCTCAAACATGGGGCCACAGGCAAAGAAGAACCACTAAAGGTACTGTGAAGACAGAAGCACACAATAAGTCTCATGAATTATCCTGGGAACTGTGGTACGGAAAGTCAGTAATTTAAAAACAATCACATGAGGTAGAAATGCAGTACACAGCTGTGAAACACAGCCCTTATTGTAGGTGGAAATACCATATACAGCTGTGAAACACGGCATTACTCCAGGTAGAAATGCAGTATACAGTTGGGAAGCCAGTGCTGAGCTTTGATTTCACTATGCTTAGTCCAGGCATTGAACAACGAGGCCAGGCAGTGGTGGCTGTGCCTCTGCCCTCTTGTTCATTGTTGTTCTGGCTCTGGCTCCAAGGCATAGTCCCTGCAGCCCTGTTGTGAGCTGGACTGCTTCCCTAATTCACATGTCCAAGTTCAGAGCTCCAGTGTCTCTAAATATACCTGGATTTGGTAGCAAGATATTTGAATGGGAGAATGAGTTAAAGGGGGAGACACTAAGTCTCACAGGAAGAGGAGGGGATGGGATGGGTGCTTATTCACATCTGGTGGCTTGGTCATATGAGGAGATGCTGATGACAGGCAGCTGCAAAAGCCAGGCAGAGACCTCAGAAGAAGTGAGCCTCTGGCTCTTAGACTTCTTGGACTCCCAGTCTTTAAATGAAGACACTATATTATGTAGTTTAAGCCACTGTGTGAGGTTTTGTTAAGGTGCTACACTAACTGATGAGCTTCTAGGGGATCTCTGGCTACTGCTTCACAGTGAGTGCCCTTCCCACTCAGAAGAAGATTTTCTTCTGGCTGGACCCAGGAAGGGTCACAGCTACCCCACCAGCAACACCAGACCTCCTCAGCTGTGGCCAGTGTTGTGCCATCCTCTGAGACTACTAGACTCTCCTCAGCCTCTAGCTCTTCTAAAGCTACCTAGCTATATCTGCCTCAATGTTACCTAGGGAGCTAACACTAACTAGTAATGATTCTGTATTCTCTGAATTGCTTGGCTAACAGCATAGTCTATAGTAACTTTCGGCAAAGGCAGAAACATATCTGCAGCATCAGTCACATGTGACCACTAAGTACCTAAGATATGCACAGTAAATGCGGAGGAACAAAAACTTTTCAGCAGCCACACACAGCTGGTGGCTCACAGCAACAGCACATGGCAGAGTGTCCATTGTGGCAGGTCTGGCCATTCTGGATGTTAACATCTTCAGTATCCACAGAGTGGTCCAGAGAGGGCGGAAGCTCTTTGAGGTAAGAGCCTTATGCATTACCACCCTGATCAACTAGACTTATGTGGCTACACATTTGCCTTGAATGTCTAACAGGGGAGATTCCTTGCTGGTCTTGTACCTCAAAAGAGAAACTCTTTCATGACGTTTGTGGGATTTACTGTATGCAGGTTGCAGGTCTGGCCAAGAGAAAAGAAAAAGAGCTAAAATATTGCAGGCCTGATCTCAGAGAACTAGAACTTAATCAACATTGCAGAATTACAAGAAAAAAATATTAACTACCTGCCAGTTGGCCTTCAGGGATCAAGAGCTGTGTTACTGGTAAGCCCTACTTCCCCAGACTCCCAGAGTCAGTTTTCTTTTCCACAGATAGGAAAAGTGTAGAGTAAGTGCTGCCTGGGCATGGAACCATCTGGATTCCTGAAAAGAGTACAGTAAGCAAATATGTTCCCTGAGAAGCTGGCAACGACTAGAGTGGGTGTGGAAAAGGACCTGGAAGTCCACCTTGGAAGGACAAACTGAAGATGTTCACATTGCCATAGGACTGGAGTGTGAGCTTTCCTCTTTTATCAACATTTGAAAATCAAAGTCATTACTCATGGGTCTGCCTGCCACCCTCTGCCGTTCTATATCCTGAGGAACGTGGCGGTGATAGCTGCTCAGAAAGTTTAAACACCCACTCAAAGGCTCCTCCTCACTTTCCAGAGAAGAATAAACAGGAGAGAGCTTGCAGGATTTCAAATTTTACCCGGACCCAGTTTTACCCAGTCCTTAAAAATCACAGGCAGCTGGCTCAGCCACGACCTCCCTTGTCTAATGGGTCCAGACTTTGGAGAGCCTGGGTGGCTGCAAAACCTGAAGGTGATGAGCCCTAATGGGCAAGCAGCATTCTCCGTTGCGTGTGTGTGTGTGCATGTGCGCATGTGCAAGCATGCCTGTGGCCAGCCTTGCTAGAATTGATGTAAGCACCAGGCCGGCCCCTCCAAAGTGTGGAAAGAAAGCTCCAAGACATCTCATCAGGAGAGGGGTCCTAGGAAAGTGTGAGATAACAGAAACCACTGGAAACAGGGTCAGAGATCGAAGATACCAATGGAATGTTGACAAACACCACGCCTCCCTCTTTCTTCAAATCTAAATCAAGCCATTGAAGCAATAGCATTTTGCAGCAGGATCTCCCCAGTCCAAGGCTTGATCTCTCCCGTCTCTCAGCAGCCTCTGAAAGGCCAGGTGGAGCCTGTCCAGGAAAAAAGAGATCCTGAAATACTCAGTAAAATTTTGAGAAGCTTCTTCCAGGCATAATAAGCTCCTGGGAAACACAAGTTCTTCTCCCCCCCCACACACCCCCGGCACTTCCTTTCTCAAAATAACGCACAGTCTGTAAAAACTGCCATCCTTTTGTTTTAATAGAGACCATGCCTGACTTCTCAGAAAAAGAAATGGAAACACCAGGGCCGCTCCCAGCATTGAAAGCAGGCTGTCCCAGGCAGCCATCGGGACTTATAAGAGAGCTGAAAAAGTCATTAGGATAGTCACATGGTTTGGGACACAGTCTCTTCTCATTTCAGAACAAATTAAAAACATTAAATCACAGGACTGAAATTTTCATTTTGGTTCTGGTTCTGAAGTTAAGCCGGGGTCATGGCCCTGGCCTCATCTGCTGGGACTGCTCTGGTTTAGACAGGAAGGTGAGGTGAAGTTCAGCACCAGCCGTTCTGTCCAGCCTCTCTCACAGAGCAGAGCCAACCATCAGTGCTGGAGGAACTGGCCTGGAGTTCAGGTTCCACTTTAGGAGAGCATCATCCTCAGGGTTTGTGGCATTTCCTCTTTTATGTTCTCCCTGTCTTTCTGGAAATCCAAATATGAATGCTGATGTTTTCCCCCATGCGTTTCTTTGCTCTGTCCCAACTCTACCTTCTCACCTTGCTGTCCTTTGGCCTGAAACTGCTCACCTGGCCCTTCTTTAGTTCTTCACCTCATTCTTCAGCTGAGTCTTATCTGCCATCAAGCTTACTCTGAGGTCTTTGTTTTACACAGTATAGTAAGTTCTAGAATTTTGACTTCTGTTTTTTAAAAACAGTGTCTAATTTTCTGGTGAAATTCTCCATCTAACAATTTATATCTTAAATCCATTAGTGACATTATTTTGGGTATGTACAAATTCTGGACTACTTGTGGGTATGTTCTAATATGCCTCTCCTTCTCTTATCCACTCCTTTCTCATCTCCATCCTTTAGCCGTCCAGTGATTTTTCTCCACACAATGTAGATCATATTGCATATATGGCTGCCCCTAGCTGCAAGAAAATCTAGGAGATAGAACATTTTAAATGAGTACATTTCTATATTGGAGCAAACAAAAATATTTTTAGTAAGGTATAAGTGGAGAATGCTCAGTGTTATCTTCCATAGTCACTAAAGCAATAACTGAAGTCAAGGGAAAAATATTATATTTATTCATTAAACATAACAATAATACTTGGGTTATAGGAGAAACTGTCCTTCTGGATCAGGTCTGTATATATGTCCACCCATAAAGCCCTCATGCTCCAAAGCCAAAAGAATACGGTGTAAGACCACATTTTTCTGTGGCTGTACGTAGCTGAGTGCAGTATGGCCCTTGTACCACCTTAACATTCCTTACCCTAAGGTGGGAAGAAATGCATGAGTCCTGGCCATGTCACAGAAGTGGGGAGGTCAATGCAAAAAAAAAATGTGGAAACATGCTCAAATCTAGCAATCTGTGTAACTTTTATATTTGCTATGCCATGTTTCCGAATTGGAATTGACTGGGTGTGGAGGAGCGTGTGTGTAATCTAGTACCTGGGAGACTGAACCTGGAGGAAGCTGAGTTTAAGATTAGCCTGGGCTACCTAAGGAATTTAAAGCTGGCCTGGAGGACTTAGTGAGACTTGCACTAAAATTAAAAAAGGTAATAATAATAATAATAATAAATAATAGGGCATGGAAAGATGTCTCCATGGCTAAGAGCACTTGCTGCTTTTGCAGAGGGCCTTACTTCAGTATCCAGAACCTATGTTGTGTGGCTCATAACCGCCTGAAACTCAGGCTCCCGCTGAAGGGCCCAACTCCCTCTTCTGGCCTGTCCAGGAACATACATACATATGTGTACACACACAGAGACACATACACACATACAAATACAAACACACACACACACACACACACAGAGAGAGAGAGAGAGAGAGAGAGAGAGAGAGAGAGAGAGAGAGAGA
>NW_021621338.1:12834468-12885869 GCF_004785775.1 Grammomys surdaster | reverse complement strand
AGAGAGAGAGAGAGAGAGAGAGAGAGAGAGAGAGAGAGAGAGAGAGAATAAAATCTTTAAAAATTAAACAAAGGTAAATTGATAACTGAGAAGTATAAACAGAAGCCCATTTTTTTTTACCAGCCCTTCCCTGTTATTTAAACTTTTACATGAAACAAGTTTATAACATTTCATATAAACCAAATGTGTAAAACTATAGATAGTGACTATGTGCCCTCACATATGCAAATGTACACATATGTTGTGTGGATCTTTACTTACTGAGGCTCTGATGTCTTTATCATGGAATTCACAGTGCTGTATGTACTTTAGGATTTGAGCTTCTTGCACCCACATGACTGTGTGATCTACTTCTTATGGGGGAAGAGAAGGCTTGGAATTATCAGTGTATCTCAGCATTAAAACTGTTACCTCTCCCACTGGAAATATGGCAGTGGTGTTGCATTTTCCAAGATATATGCCAACAATATTTCAAACTATGATTAACAGTGCCAATACCTTGTAAAGTTGGGCACATCTTTCCTTGTTGTGCCTTAGTGATGCCGTTTGTCTTTGTGAAAGCTGATCTATGAAATGGCTTTTTAAAAGCCTGATGGTGGCCTTCCTTTCCCCTTGGTGTAGTAGTGTAACTTTTATCAATAATAATGGAAGCTACTCGGTGATTATGTGGTTCTTGTAATTAATGGTGATGGACCAGTCTAGAAACTGTGGCCTGGAGTTCAGGTGCCTGTACCAGGAATAGTACATCGACACACAGATTCAAATACATTTCTCCTAAGAGTCTACAATTTACAAATCCAAATATTTAGTGTCACTTCACCTTAATTTTCATTAAAGAATGTGTATGTTAAAGAAAACTGTTCAGCGTAAGAGTCCATTGTGAGTATGTCTCTGTGTGTATCTCTCTCTCTCTCTCTCTCTCTCTCTCTCTCTCTCTCTCTGTGTGTGTGTGTGTGTGTGTGTGTGTGTGTGTGTGTGTGTGTGTGTGTAGGCCAAAGGTCTATGTCAGGTGTCTTCTTCAATCTTTCTCCACTTTATTCTTTTGAGACAAGCTCTCCTACAGAGCCTGGAGCTTATTCAGTCATCCAGACTGCAAGGCCAATGAGCTCCGGGGTCCCTGTCTCTGCCTCCTAAGTGCTGGGGTTTTAGATATATGCTCCTGTGGCTGGCATTTTCATGGGTTCTGGAAGTCTGATCTCTGGACCTCATGCTTGGTATCAGGTTTTACCTTCCTTCTTAGAGGTCTCTTCAACAAGATGCTAATCCCATTAGTGAGGGTCTCACCCTCATGACTGGACCATCTCCTAAGGTCCCCTATGATTGGAAATGCAGGGCAGCTAGCAACCTGATAGGCTTGCCCAGTGGCTCTGGTGCCTGGATTCCATCAGGACATAGCCACGTCCCCTTCTGGAGGTCTGAATGTGGAAACGTGTGTACATGAGGCAGGCTGAACTCTGAGTGACACAAACTTTTAGCATATTACTTTAGCCTTCTTCAAATAGTTTTCTGTCCCCAGACATTTCAGAAGGACTATGCATCTCTAGTCAATGAAAGACATCTGTGACATTTTCTGACCCCAATTTAAAAAAAAAAATCCTCCCTTCAACTTCAAACAAAAGCTTGGTTATGATCTAAAAAAAATATAGCTAAAAACAGTGCCTTGTGAATTCACCAACAAAAGGGATAGAAACACAAACAAAAGAAAACACCTTTCTTGTACACCATGAACACCCAGCAGCCATTCGCCAGTGTTCCTTCATGCAGTTAAATTACTTCTCATGAGAAGCTCTCTGAATTGTCACAGAGCTAATGGGGATTCCTACACTGAACACTGTTTAATTTTAAGGTTTTTCTGATTCATTACCAATGACAAATTTCATTTTGCCAGGGAAAAATCGATTTGTTTGTTTCATGTGGAAAACACTTTTTTTTTTTCAAATAAATTCTGAAGGTATACTTATCCGGGCCTCTTATCTCTTATTAAACTAATGCTTCCAAGCATAATTAAGAATAGACTGGAGAGCTAAGTATATTGTAATGCTGTGACATTAAAGAAGACATATCAAAATGAATTTACAGTCATATCATTACATCAAGCTCTACTGTGACTGCAATAGTACTATAACCATAATTAATTAGCTATGGTACAAATTACTAATAAATCTTTAGAAATTAAATGCCTATTTTTTCAAAACCATATGTCTTTGTAAATTGATTATTTAGGATTTAGAGGCTTTTTAATTAGGAAGAAATTTATGCAATACCCTATGTAATAATTAGGAATCAGCTTTTCTGTAGTATTATTGAACATCAGCAAAAAATTAAATCTTTGGAAAATAGTCTTGTTAATTATAGCATTTCACTGTTAAAAACCAACATATATGTAAAACTTATGAGGCTAATAGGCCTTTTCATTTCCCTATCTTCCAGCCCTATTCTCTCCCTGCTGGAGCTGTCAACACAACGGAATCCAAAACAGAACGGGAAGTGATGCTCCTCAGGGATGTGAGCCCTTAAGAGTATTTCATTGTACATTTTCACTTCACCAGTCTGCACGTTTTACACTCACTTCCCATTTCCTAAAGGCAAAGCAGGGCAGGGTGTGGGGTTTCTGAGAATCGCCTTAATTTTTAGCGATTATTTTGACATAGAACACAAAGACTCCTTTGTCAGGAAGGAGGGGACATCTTCTGAGATTAAATGGAGACGTTGCTGAAGTAAGATCTCATCCTGTGTGTGATAAAAAGATCCAGAGACGGGAGGAGATCTGAAGGCAAGTCTCTGGGAACCCATCAGGCCTGCCTTCAAAACCAAGGCCCTCCTGTAGCAGGAAGAGTGGTGGGAAGCCGCCTGAGACACACCTTGTTCCTGCCTCCTCTGAGGAAAAGTTAAAGATTCTCCGAATCAAAGAGGAACTCTATTACAACCAGACGGAGAAGTCTGGAAGCAGAACCAGTTTCCTTGCTCCAGCTCCTGTGATCGAAATTCAGCAGGCAGGCTCTGTGCCCCCAGGTGATCTTGAAATGAGGCCAACTTTTAAAATTGTCCAGGAAGCAGAATTCCTCCCTGCTAGCTCCATGAGTCATTCCTGTTTCCTCCTGTCAGGTCTTCTTTGACTATCAGCTGGCCCTTTATCTGAAGGACTTCCAGAATGCTTGTCACACCCTTAGCATGTGATGCCCAGGGTTACTTGGTCTTTAATTGTTGCTTGTAGGAGCAGGAATTGGGATCACAGCACCCTCTTTACCTCTTCCCTGATGCAGTAGCAGAATCAACAGGAATCTGTCTCTGGAGGGAGATTGCTTACAGACACTCGAGAGCTCAGGCCTGACAGCCTCAGAGTCAGCACAGGACAGACAACCATTTTACTATAGACAAATACAGCACCAAGTAAGGAGTCAGTAGCCCGGGGGGTATGACACCCCAGGGAAGAGTTTTAAAGAGTCTCCTGGGAGGATGGTTACAGAAAAAGAACTCAAAGCAGGGCTGCTGACAGACCTCAGTGGAGAGCACAGATTCTCTCCAAAGGAGCCTTGGAAAATGGCTTCAACTTTTGAATTTTAAATTCTGTAGGAAAATTGCTGGCTTGCACAGGCTCACCCTCTGCAACACAGCCAGGAGACAAGCCCTCTAAGGGTTACTGTGTGCTCCTTAAAACTGCCTAGTTAGTGCTCCTGCCTGCCATCAGGGTGATCCCCCTCTATGGTGATCTACAGCACTATGCCCCCCACGGGTGGCCTGGGTGACCTTCCTGGTCTCTCACTGGTGAGCAGCTGTTCCCCACCCTCACCCCAGCCCATTTCACTTTTCTGGCCCATCTTCCCTTTCCAGCTTCCTTACCCCTCCCCTCATGATTCCTCCTGATTTCCCTAGCAGGGCTTATCAACAGGCTGCAGATGCAGGAAAGATACAAATGTAGTTGGATACACAACTGACTTTTCTTCTCTAAAGTTTATGGACAAACAGAATTTGGCTAACTGTTCTCCTTTGCCTAGGCTGTTCCAATTCCAAATGGTTCTTTTCTGGAGAGAACACAGACAGGTGAAGAAGTTACAAGTCAAAGTGCCAAATATATCTCATGTCAGCCCACCTCCTGCCACTGCAGGCTCCCAGAAAAGAAAGGAACATGCTAGCGAGAGGAGGCATGTCGGCTTTCTGCTACAGAAACCCTGCCAGTTGTCACGTAGGAACAGTGTCAGAGCGGGTCTTCTGCAGCTCTAGAGAAAGAGGTAGCTAAGTGGCCGGCCTAAGTCCCTGGCAGAAAACAGCAGACTGCCACCACTTACACTCTTTGGTTTTAAAGACGGAAGCTGAGAGTCCAGTTTACATATTCTTATAGACCATAGATTGGCTCCTATCCTCCTCCTATCTTCCTATTGTAGGGCAATAGGAATAACAGTAAACAAAGTTTGTTTGCTCTCTCTCTCTCTCTCTCTCTCTCTCTCTCTCTCTCTCTCTCTCTCTTTCTCCATTGCTCCCTCTCTCTCCATCTCCTCCTCCCTCTCCCCACTCCTTCTCTCTCTACACATACTCACGATTATGTGGTGAAGTGATATGTCCACATGTGCGTGGATATATATATATATATATATATATATATATATACACACACACACACACACACACACACACACATATATATGATCTCAAAGACAGAGAGACAGAGAGAGGGAGAGAGGTAGAAAACACACACCACAGTATTCACAACTGGACTATTTTTTTTTTTTTTTTTAGATAATAACCAGGCAACTTACTGCACTGGTCCTGTGATCATTGGAGGCTATCCCAGCACTTTCGGAATCCTATCTGTGGGTGTGATCTGTGCAGTGATGTCTATGTTCCAAAGAACTCCAGGTAAGCCACAGGCCTGAGTCTTATGGAGACACATCACACAGATGTTGCTTAAATGCATTGAGGAAACCCAGTTCACACTTGCTGCTGACGTGGATCAGAGGAGTCCCCAGAGACATGGATCAGGGGACCTATAGGCAGGCCCCATGAAAACCAAGAACCCCAAGGACACACAGACAGGAGGTCTGTTGTTCACAACTACTGTCCCATGAAGGTGCTTCTGATACAGTGTCTGCGTCCTAAAGCTAGGTCATTTGTATGTATATTGTTGTACATGAATGAATTGATAGGTGGAATGGCTATTTTTCTTTAATACTACACATTTTTCTTAATCCTTTTTCCTTTGAGAATTTCATACATATATAATAAAATATGGTCATATGTGCCCCTATTTTTCTTCAACTCTCCCTAGTATCTTCCCTTCCTAACTTTTTAAAAATCTTATTCTATTTTAATTTTATGTATACAAGTGTTTGTATGTGTACCACTTTAATCCTTGATACCTACAGATGCTAGGAGAGGACATGAGACCCTGCCTCCCCCTGCTCCCCTCTAGAATGGATGGCTGTGAGCCACCATGTCAGTGCTGGGAACTGATCCCCAGTCTTCACAAGATTCGGAACACTTGTGACAGCAAGTGTTCCAATAGATGCTAAGCCATCTCTTCAACCCCTTAAAATATTTTTTACTTTAAATTTTTATTTATAATTATATGTATATGAGCATCGGATCCCCTGAATATGGAGTTCTAGGCAGTTGTGGGGCATCCATGGGTGGCAGAACATGAATGCTAAACGTGGATCTTCTGCAAGAGCAGGATACATTCTTAATTGTGGGGCCATCTCTCCAGACCCTGCCATCTTTTCTTCGATAAGTTTCTAAGTCCAATTACTCTTGACCACACATGGATGCATATGGGATACCCAGTGGAACACAGAAACCTTCCAGTAGCTATGCATTCAAAGAAGAAAGAATTTCTCTTTCCCAACAGCTAAAAACTGCTGATAGCTTTTTAGCTCTGCTCAAGGCCCAGAGCTATTTCCCCCATCCATGACAATTTTGGCTGACAGTACAGGTGAAGTGCTGGCAACCCCAGCTACTGTGGGATCTTAGGTGTGATGGCCATGTCAGTCAGAGGACAGCATCTCATAGCACCTTCCACCCCCGGCTCTTACATTCCTTTTGCCTTCCCTTCCTTGGTGTTATCTGAGCCCTGGTGTGGATGGTGAAGGATTTACAAAAATATCTCATTCAGGGCTGAGTACTCAGTCTCCTCTTAGCACTTTGTGGCTTGATTATTCTGACAGAGAAAAGGTACTACTACTGAACTCTGTACTGGGACCCTCTTGTATCAGAAGCCTGTATCATGAACACAGTCTCACGATCTCTTCCCCTGCTCCCCTCCCCCTCTCCCCTCCCCCTCTCTCATCTCTGATATGATTTTCACTCATCTACTTGGCGCCATTTTGGAGTTACACCTTTTGGGCTCAAAGTAGTGATTTACCACCATAGGAAAGGAAGTGATAACTTTTGCAGTCCTTTATTGCAAAAGCATCAGTTTTCCCCAATAGCAGCTTATTTCCTTATTCAAGATGCTTCCTGAAGCACACAAAGGCCCTATGTGTCACTGGGGCAGAAGGGCATGGGATGGGTGAATGGAATGGATGCAGCTATGCTCCATATTATGCAGAAGATGTCAGATCCTGGCACAAGGGAGGTGGAAAAGGAGTATCAGTAGTTTAAGACCCTCTGTTTGAGACTAGCCTTGGCTACATGTCACTGTATAGTGGATAAAGTGAATAAGATGTCTGCTGAGAAGACATCTACTGTATAAGGGCAACTCTCAAGCTTTTCAAACTTTGGAATCAAAAGAATAAGGTGAAGAACTTGTTAATAGTCAAGACTCCCAAGTCCCACTTCTGAGTTTCCAATCCAGTTAGCAAGAACTGTGTGTGTTAGGGGTAGACACTGAGGGATGAGCTAGGGATCGACACTGAGGGCATATGTTGCTAAATCTAGAAGGTTCTTAGAAGATGCCAGTACTGCTGGCCCCAGAATGAACCATTGAGGGCTCCTGTTTGAGATCCTCTCTCTGATCTGACCCTGAGTGGGCATGTGTGAGAGGGAGGCACATGTCAAAGTTTCTACTCCATCATGTCTGATACCAACTCGATGGCACCATACACACAAATGAAGATAATGGTTGCAGATGCATACTTCACAGTGTTCTGAGAACGTGGACATGCATGTCCTAAGTCACTGAATCCTCACCACCGCCTTTGGAGAGGAGTATTATATTATCATCACCATGGCCCAAACCCTAACTTTCTTAAGGTCTGAGGCACAGTAGACTGGGCAGAGCCACTGAACTACATTGTCACTATCCACAGCCCCCTTCTATTTCAACGTTATCCTCACTTTGGGAGAATTACTATTCTCCTTTAAAGAGAAGTGTCCTTTCAGAACCTCCCCTTAGTGTGATGCTAGCCACCTGTAGGCTGCTGGACTGTAACCTTGTGTCAATTGACACAGCATAACGAGAAGCATGTACAGCTGTTTATCTGCCTCTACCCTGCCATCCCAGGAGTGTCTGTGACTCAATACTTATAATTCTACATGGGATGAGGAAAGATATAACAAACAGGAAAACAGTGAGAGAAGGAATCCTGAATGAAAGACGATAAATAAACAGGAAACAGAAAATGGTGAAGCAGTAGGAAGGAGAAAAAGATGGAAAATTCCAAGTAATGAAGATCATTCATGAGAACAAAACTTAAACATTGAACATGCATGGGAGAAAGCAACCTCTGGTACATAAGCATGCACACACACACACACATATACACACACACACACACATACACACACATACACACACATACATACACACACACACACACACACACACACATATATATACTGATATTTATATATTAAGAAATAAGGAATGAATGCAAATCAAAGATAAAATCAGCTAAGAGGAGGCAATCCAGGACATGAAGAGGGAAGGCTGGAGGGGGGGGGGGCGGGGAAAGGAGACAAAAGGTGCTACTAATTGAATTTAGGGCATGGTCTTTATTACTGCATTTGAGCTACATCAACACTGTTTTTGTCTTCAGGAAACTTCACAATCTTCTAAAATACAGGAAATGCCATTTGGTTTTGTCCCAGTGCTGGCCACTCAATTTTTGCTTGCTTGTTTATTTTTTCTTGAGCAAAAGAAGTCTCAGCTAAAGGTTGGCATGTGGGATAAATCTTCGAGAGGAAAGACAAGGAAATAACTCAGGAGGAAGGAAGGATTCATTGCGACACCAGCCAGGTCAGGGGAACGGCCACATAACTGCATTCCTGAAAGTACCCGCCTGCAAGGCACTCAACTTGGTTGAGGCTGCTCCGTTGCCCTGGGACTGAGTGGGGGGTCATCCTGGAGGCCAGCCACAGGGCTTGGGACTCTGAGTGTTCTGTTTTAGATTAAGAGCTGGGTTCACCAAAGGGGTACAATGTTGGAAGGAGCAGGGACATGTCTGCTCTTCTGGGACCTTGCTGGAAGTAGTCTGTGCCGTGGGATAGGGCACAAATGGTGTACATGCACAGGTTGTGGGTGGAGGCACACACCTCCCCTTTATCCCCACCTTGGTAGTTAGATTCTTCTTTTTATATTTCTGTTGTTAATGTAATAAAAAATGAGGGGGCTTAATGATGTGGTTTCAAAATTTGTTTTCTTACCCCTGCATTCTGTGAGAATCTGTCCTTTAGTTCCAGTGAGTAGCTATGTATGATCATGTGTGATATGTAACATGATATTGTGTGGAATTTAAGATAAACTAGAAGTAGTTGTTACATGTGATCACACATACACACACCTTTAGTTCCAGTTTTCAGGAAGCTGAGACAAGAAGATTGCTGCAAGTTTGAGGCCAGCCTGGGCCACACAGCAAGTTTCAGGCCCTTCTGAGTTAATGCAAAATCTTGTCTCCATAAAAAATGCAAGCAAGCACCTGTATTTGATATGCCACTAAGGAAAAAAGAAGCTATGTTGTTAAATTTGACAGGCCATTAGCAAGAAGATTAATCATAATTTGGGAAATGTTCTAGTGTTAACTGTATTACCTTGGATCATGAAACATGCCACCTTCTCTGTCCAGGTATCAGATCAGCTTCTAAAAAAAGTGACTATGTCTCTTCCCTTACTCCAGAAGCCACTTCAATGCTATTTGCATTTGTACTTTTGAGCTAGCATGCTGACAATTGAGCAAATGGAGCTGTAAAGACTGCCGGGTCATTCAGTTGCTGGGACAGCATAGTATATTCATTCTGGATTCAACAATTCCCAGGAAATTCAGCAACTAGGTTGATGTGGAATTGTGTTCCTACTCTGTAGTGTTGACACAAAACTAAGAGACTTCATCTGAAGGCCCACAGTCACACCAGCAGGCTCATGCTGCTAGAAGGCGAGCATAGGTCTCAGTTTAGCTGCTTTTGATATTCCCATGCTCGGGAAACAGTAGAAGGAGACAGGCTCCTCATGTTTCACTCTAGCTCCTAAGGAAGCTGGGCACCTGACTGGAAAATAATGAATGAGTCCTTGCCCCATCTGCTTTGGCATGGGGTCCCTTTTTTATCTCTGTGGCTGCTACCTGTCACCGGGTGGTGCTTGGCGCCAACAGTGGGGCGTTTGAACACACCACGACTATCTAAACAAACCATTAAGTGGTAGTAAAGCAACAGCAGTGAGTGACAGGCCAATAAATCTCCAACAACTTACATCTCCTGCACAAGCTGGCTGCTGCAGTGTCACCCGTGTTTACATAAAATCAATTTTACAAGCGTTCTTAAATAATTAGGGAGGTCACCATCATCCAGAGATAGTGTACAGTCAGTGGGGCGGCCACGTCCATCTCATTGATTTCTTTTGTTGATATTCCATGTGGATTTTTCTCCTCACGCTGCTCTCTTGTCCGATCGCTTCTTTATGAACTACTGAAACCTTGTTTTATGAGGAGCTGAGCTTCACTTTCTTATCAGTATTTTACAGATGAGAGACCTTGACATTTCCTGTGGGCCCAGTCTTCATGAAGTCCTGGTTTAAACGCACTTTCCTTGGGTTCTTTCATGGCCAGCCCTTGAAACATTTGGGGACAGGCAAGTTGGGAGAGGGGAGGATATTAACATATACTAAAATCCAAAGTTGGAGACCACAAGTAAAAATTATGTTGTTTGTTTGTGACAGCAAAGAACATTTGATGTAAGTTCATTTTTGATCAAAGCTTTGAGCTTTCTTAGAGTTCTGATCGCCTGTTAGAAAGCTTAAGTAAAACAGATCTCTTCTCCATACCACACACCTGTTAATGATCCAGTGCACAGGCACTGGATGACGGCAATGATTTCCTTGAGAAAAAAAAAAGTCTCTTCTAGGGAATCCTGTGCTTTTGATTCATAAGCCAGAGTGCCATCCACTTGACCTGCCCACTAGGTAGAAGGGAGCCACTTTCCCTGCTGGCTATGGCGTGATAAATCCATACTTGCCACAGGATGCTGAGGGCTCCATCTGTTCCCTAAAGTGCTTCCATAAAGAGACTCTCTGCCAGCCATCTGCAACAGGCTCTCATACCTTTGTGGCAAAACCTTGCTACTGCGGCATGATGATCTTGCAACTTCAAATACAGCTCACTTTAGTTGCCATTGCTAAGACCCAGTGCTTTGCAGCAATGTCTTCTGTGGACGGGAACATGTCAGTCACACTGGTGGTTGATGGGGTCAGAGCTTGGGCTCCTTTGGAATCTATTCTACCACAATCCAGTAACCAAGTGTTTGTGCTCAACAAAGTTTTTGAGTTTAAAAAAAATGTGACTTGAAAAAAGTTGTGGGCAGCAATGTGAAAAAAAATCTAAAATTTCTAGATATGAATTATAAGTGGGTGCTACTGGGGGCTACTGGAGAGCTTCATGACCAGGGCTATGTACCAAGACCTATGCCCTGTTGAGAATGAGTATTCTGGGTTAAGTTTAGGTTCTAAAACCTTTTTTTTTTAGCATGTATACATGTATGCTGCATATGTATGGATACAGTGTATTTGAGTGTGCACATGTAATTGTGTGTAGAGGTCAGAGGTTTGGTATTTTTCTCCATTACTCTCAACCGTGTGCATTCAGACTGGGTTCTCTCACTGAAGTTGGAGCTGGCCATTTAGTCAGTCTGGCTAGCCAGGTTGTTCCAGAGAGTCTTGGTCTCCACTTCCTGTTTGCTGAGATTATAGCTGGGCACTATACTCCCCTGGACTTTTCCTACAAAAGTCTTTTCAAAACAACAGTCAAAACAACAGTCTTTTCTCTTGCAGGACAAGCTGTGCTGTTTTCCCAGCTGGGGTTCTGAATCATTATCATGCTGTTTCTCATGGGTAGCTGTAAATTTGCTAGGATGTTCTTTTCTGGGGAACATTATTTGACATAGAAATGTCTCCTTTATTCCACAACCTCAACTAGACATTTCTGTAAAATTTCCCGAAGACTTCTGGTTATCATTAACCACTCATTTTCAATGAAAGAAATCACTATAAAGCAGGTTAGTAAACTCTGGTTGGTTGTTTTTATGCTGTTAGAACGACCTATTTCTCATTGTATTTCAAGTTGTTCATATGAAGAGTATCTGGCCCACCCTAGGCATGCCTAGTAAGTGAGACTGCCCCTGTCTGTGAGGATTGCCTGACATGATGCTCACAATCCTCTGACTGCATCTCTCTTCTGTCCTTGCAAAAGTCAGTCTGGGCATCATCTTGTCTTGTTCCCTTTTCGATGTAGTTGGTCTTTTCACAAACAGGAGAAACATGAAAGGATTAGGCAGTCCATGAGTGCCTGCCCCTTCACTAATTGCATGGGGCATGTTTGAGCAGAGGCTGTCACTCACACAAGGCACAATTTCTCTAAACAACTACAAGTCATTCCCTCTACAAGGCAGTGAGAGAAAAAGAGCAACCAGGAGTATTAGTAATTACTTCTGCAGTATTTTTCAACACACACACACACAATCACACTAACACACATACAAACATACATCTGCATATAAACACATATAAGCACACATATGCACACATTAAACACACACAGATACACATGGACATGTAGATACATACATGGATACAAAACTTTTTCCCATGTCACCAGGCTGTCCCTAGCGTCCCTTGGTGTATACTTTCAATTTTTGGTTTCCCATTTCCTTTCCAACCCAGGGAGAGAGGGTGTACAAACCTGAATTTCCATTTTCTCGGCAGGAAATGACAACTACAAGGTATCTACTGTCAGCCACTGGTCCCACGTCCAAACCTACCTGGCACCCAGAGCCTTCCTAGTATGCCATAGTAAACATGGACTTGCCAAACCCAAAGGTCTCATCCCATGATTACAAATGCATTGGTTATTTCATTTTTTGTTTGTTATTTTTTAATCAGTGCACTACATGGTGTGTGTGTGGTGGGGGAAATGTGTGTATATACATTTGCATGTACCGTGTATGTGTTTAAGTGTGCATGTGTGTGTTTGTGGGAGAAAAGTGTGAGGGTCTATTAAATCAGGTGAAAAGAGAGAGTGTGTGATTTCCTGCCCTCCACAGCAGTCTCAGAGATGGGAGAATTTATGAGGAGGTCCGTTTCACACATCTGTCTGTAAAAGTCTTTTTCTACAGGAAGTCAAGTGCTGAGAACAGGAAGTTCACTGTTGGCTTCCATAGGAGGACGTCAACTTCTGTGGCCTGGACCAGATTCTACAGCCACGTCAGATGGGGATCTTCTCGGCCCTAAAGCCTAGTAATTACAGAAAGTCTCCTTTTACTGAACTACACATGAATACCACATGGCATTGTGAGATAAACTGGTATCGCGCTTATCGATCAAACTCCACAAATACAAATGTGGTCCTATTGTGTGTCAGGCATTAGGTATTTTCTGAGTGGTCCCTACTGTGTGTCAGGCATTAGGTATTTCCTGAGAAGTTGATAATGAGCTCTGAGGTGGGAGCTCAATAATAGGATATCCAAGGTGGAGGGGGCAAAATCCCAAGTCGTGCAGCCAGTTCTACATTAGCAATCTAAAGCTCCACTTGGGGGCTTGCTTAGCAGACACAATATGACATTACACCTGCAGCCATATAATCCTCTGTGAGCTAAGGTGCACAGAGCATGTCCGTGGGCCAGGTGTGGTGTAAAGAGCTCTACAAGGATTAGCTCATTTATTCCTCATTAGGCCTGAAGAAGTATATGTAACATTATCCTCATTGCATAGCAGAGGAAATGAAACCACTGGGAGGCTCTCCAGCCATCGAGGCTATGTCGCTCAAAAAAGGTCGGTGAACACTGGGATCCTAGGGGTCTGACTTCAGAGGCCCTGCTTTGAATCATTCACTCTCAGAAAATGACTGGGTTGACTGTAGACAACTACTGTTCTCTCTGATCACGGTCCACATCTCTCAGGAAGTACCTGCTTTTTCTTTTATAAGGAAGATTTTATAAGGAGGATTCAGAAGGGAAAGCATGGATTTTCTTCATATGTGGTCATCTGCTTGTGAGGAGATATGAAATCCAAGTGCAGGAAGGGTTCAAGCTAGTCGCAAGCCAATTTTTTATTTCATATGCATTGTTTATATCATATGTGTTAGCTTCATTTAGTTCAGTTATCCATGAAAATGGTGAAAGGGTGCTTCATTCCCACGATCAGTCCTGGGAGCAAGGACTGCTTGCTTGATTCAGTAGCCACATTTTCCTAGTAAGATGCGGTGATGATTTGAATAAGAATGATCCTTGTAGGCTCATATATTTGCAATCTTAGTTACCAGAGAGTGGAACTGTTTTATCAGATTAGAAGGATTAGAAGGCATGGCCTTGTTGAAGGAAGTGTGTCACTGGTTTTCAGGTTTTAAAAGCCAGAGTCACTCCCAATCGCTACCTGTAGATCAAGATACAGCTCTCAACTACTTCTTCAGCACCATGCTTCCCATGTCCCCTCCCCCACCCCCTGCTATGATGATAAGGGACTAACCTCTGACGCTGTGAGTGTACTGGCTGCTTTTGTGTTTAAACTTGATATAAGCTAGAGTCATCAGACAGGAAGGAGCCTCAGTTGAGGAAATGCCTCCATAACATCCAGCTGTAAGGCATTTTCTCAATTAGTGATCAATGGAGGAGGGCCCAGTCCATGGTAGGTGGTGCCGTCTCTGGGCTGGTGGTCCTAGGTTGTATAAGAAAGCAGGCTGATGAAATATGCAGAGAAGAGGGAGATAGAACCTGTGGAGACCATCTTCAGAAGATAGGAAAGGCATCTGGTTGACGGATGGGGCCACCCACCCATCTCAATATTTTTAATGCAGAAATGATTTCTGTCCAAAGAAAGAATGGGGACAAAAAATGGAACACAGACTGAAGGGTCAACCGGAGACTGCCCCACCTGAGGTTCCTTCATGTCTGCAGACACCAAATTCAACACTGTTGCTGTGGTCAAGAGGTGCTTGCTGACAGGAACTTGGTGTGGTGGTTCCTTGGGAAGTCCGGCCAGCAACTGACCAATGCAGATGTGGATGCTTGGAGCCAACCATCAGACTGAGCTCAGGGAACCTGGTGGGGAGCTGGCAGAAGGACTGGAGGAGCAGAGAACTGCAACCCCACTGGAGGAACAACATAGGCTGGTCTGACTACCCAGTTCTCCCAGAGTCTAGACCACCCACCGAGGAGTGTACCTGGAGGGATCCATGGCTCCAGATACATATGTAGCAGAGGATAATCTTGCCTGACAGCAATGGGAGGGGAGGCCCTTGGTCCCAGGGAGGTTTGATGCCCCAGAGTAGGGGGATGCTGGAGAGAGCAGTAGGATGGGAGAGTGTGGGTGGATGTGAGAGCACTCCCAGACAGGCAAAGGGGAGGGGGGAGAGCTGATGTGAGATGGGAGTTTGGTGGAGGGGTAACGGGGAAGCAGGATATCATTTGAGATGTAAACAAATGGAATGATTATTAATAATAATAAAAAAAGAAAGTAGAATGAATAAGCCAGGAGAAGCAAGCTGTTAAGCAACATCCCTTCATGGCCCCTGCATCAGCTCCTGCCTCCAGGATCCTGACCTGTTTGAGTTCCTGTCCTAACTTTCCATCAGTGATGAAGAGCAATGTAGAAGTATAAGCAAAATAAATCCTTTCCTCCCCAACTTGCTTTTTGGTCATGGTGTTTCATTGTAACCACAGAAAACCTAATTAAGAGAGTAAGCAAGCCCAGCTAAATGCTTTTGCTTCTAAGAGTTGCCTTGGTCATGGTTTCTCTTTGCTACAATAGAATAAGACAGATGGTAAATTTGGATCTTAAAGCAATCACACCAAGTACAGAGATTCTACACAGGTAAGAATCCATTGCTGTGATGATATCAACACTATTTCAAGTCACAAATGAACCATAATTATTATCTGCAATGACAGGGTGGTAGAGACGAGATAGCTCTGGCTAATTTATACATGGAGGGTCCTGTGTTTCTTGTCTTCTTTGAAGGCTGTGATTTTTGAAAGGAGGAAAGGCTAATGGAAGATAACTCCTCAAGTTTTATTTTCCACACAGAAGGTCTTCTTTAATATAGTCTCTGTGAGCAGCAAAGTGCAGTGATGTGTGTTCACAGTTTTCTGGCAAGCTGGTTTACTCCTCTGCTGAGTTTTCAGTAAAGGCCATTCTCAGCCCGACAGATAATCAGAGCATCTTGCACTATATAAAAAGTTCTGTGCTTCAGGGAAAACACCAGGTAAAAACAAAGATGCATAAAATAACCCTAGAACCCTCCCCATTTTTCTGGATAAGATCCTGTAGCTCTTTCGTAGGCTAAATTGAGATTAGAACAGATACTCTGTAGCTACTGTTGTTCTGAGTACCTGGGTAGAAACCTATGCACTCTGTGGAGCAGAATCCGTCCTACCAGGAGCCCGGGTAGGAACCCAGCATCTGCTGTTACCCCTCAGGGTCTATTTTGTGCTTTTCCTCTGTCCCAGGGGCCAACATTCAACCTTAGATCTCATGAAAGGGAGACTAAAGCTAAGAGATGCTCATTCTTCCAGTTCTATCCCAGGTTGCAGGTGGACAGTGTTAAGCCACTGAAGTCCACGAGCTTCTGTTGCAGTTGCTCTGCCTGAAACATCCTAGCATATACTAACCTCCTTTCTGATTTGAAATCTCAGTATGTCAGTGAAGGTCTGACCTTCACCAGGACCTTCTCATCTCTTCGTCTTGCAGAACTCCACACACATTTTTAGGCTTCCTTTAATCTGTCCATTTTCCCTGCTTGGAATTTACACGACACAACATCCTATCCCAGGACTGACTATTCTCCATGCTTGGATCATTTCCTGGGGTATGTTCTGTGTGCAGGATTCTGTTCCCTAGAAGCTGTGATGGCTAATCATGATTGCCAACCTGATGAGATATAGAACCGCCCTAGAAACAGAATTCTGGGCTTGTCTGTCAGGGGTTATCTAGATTGGATTGAGATAGGTAGAGCCTATCTATGTGGGTGGTTCTGTTCTATAGGCTGGGGTTTCAGACTGAAGAAAAGGGAAATAGAGAGCTAAGTACAAGCATCACTTTCTCTATGCTTCTTTTGAAAACTATTTATTAGTATGTATGTGCAAGCATATGTGCACATACATACATACACACACACAAGTGCACACTGGTCATAGATTATGTGTGGAGGTCAAAGCACATCTTTGTTGAGTCTGTTCTCTTCTTTTATCTTTATAGGAGTTATAGAGTTGAACTCAAGTATCAGGCTTAGGAGGCTAGCCCCTTTCCGTGCTAAGGCATCAAGCCAGTCCCCACTCTCTGATTGTCGACTATAGAAGGAATGGGACCAGTTGTCTTGTGCCTTTTATCACCATGACTTTCCACTATTGTGGAAGTACACTCAAACTGTGAGTCAAAATGAACTCTCCCTTCCCTAAGGTGCTTCTAGTCAGATATTTTATCACAGTAACAAGAAAAGTAATTAATACTGTCTTAGTTAGGGTTTCTATTACTGTGAAGGGACACTGTGACCAAGGCAGCTAGAGTATAGTTTCAGAGATTCAGTCCATTATCATCATAGCAGGAAGCACGGCAGCTTGCAGGCAGACGTAGTGCTGGAGGAGCCAAGAATTCTACATCATGATCCAGAGGCAGCCAGGAGGAGTCTCTTATCCTACACTGGGTGGAGCCTGAGCATAGGAGCCTCAAAGCCCATCCCCACAGTGACACACGTCCTCTAACAAAGCTACACCTCCTCCAATAAGGCTACATCTCCTAATTGTGCCACTTCCCATGGGCCAAGCAAATTCAAACCACCACAAATACCTTGACCAGTTCCCTGGCTTCTGTATCCAGCTGTGACCCCTAGCACTTTTACTTTGTCTACTTATCCTCTTTATGATTCTTCTGTGGGAATAAGTAGGATTTCAGTTTATTCAGTACTTTTGCTGGTCGTGACTTGTATAAAATTTTCATGGAATACCACGTGTTCATCCCCTTGTTTCCTGTTGGCAATTTATCATACAGTGGCTCTTTACACATATTCTTATGTAAGGTATTTCTCTGGCTTCTCATCTGAAGCTGTTTTGATATGCTTTTTTTCTCTCTGCTAACTGCTTGTCACCCAGGGCCAGATATCAACGCAAGACAAAAGCTTTGTTCTGTATCTGGAAAACAGTAGAAGTTGCTGGTGGGTGTCTCACCAGTCACTAACTCACAGGGCTGGAAGGGACCAGGAGAGGTTCTCAGTCAATTCTCTGTCACAGAACAAGACAATTTATAGTTTTCTTTCCATTATCACCCTAATAGAGATCCCAAGTTATGAAGCAATGAATTCTCTTAAGTTTTGTAGAGTGTTGGGCACCTGAACTGTATATTGAGTTCTACAAACAAAAATAATCAGCTAAGCAGAAAGCATCCAGGATATCTCAGAAAGAAAGTATTATTTATCATCCATCACCTTCCTTTTTAAAATGGAGTGCCTTTCATTAGTTAAACCTAGTCCCAGACTTGCTATTTCCTGCCAGAACCTCCTAAATATGGGGTCATTTATGTTTACTAGCTCAATGGAATCATCTCAGAAGTACAGGGGTCTCCTCTGAACTGGATCATGTCTCCCACTGCTTAGTGCACACTCTCCTTGACTTCCTAGATCCCAGATGTCTGTCTGTTCTGAACTGTGTAATGTCACTCATTGACTTCCAGACCATCTTCATCTATTCAGTCACAATCATATTAATAGTGTCTGTCTGTCTGTCTCTCTGTCTGTCTACTTGCCTGTTTGTCTCTGAAACGTCAGCATGTTATTATAAGTAGCATTTAATGTTGTCTGGACTACGACATTAAATGCTACTTATACAACAAACACTTTAAGAATTCTACTCCTAGTCCTGACTACTCACCTAAAGTCTAGACTTCACTATGTGGTAGAGTATCTTCCTTAGAATTCTGAATGGTTTTCAAACTCCTCTAGGGTAGATCACATGACTTTCCTTTTTATTCTGGCTACTGCCTTGCTTTGTTCTTCCCTAAGTTTTCTACACTGTTTGCCATGTTGCTGAAGTCACAGGCCTTCCTGTGAGTCTCACATTTCTCAGCCACCATTCAGTCCTGTGAGTTTAACTCCAACACGCATTCCATAGACATCATAGATATGGATCTACCCAGTTCAGCTACTGTGACGGAAATTGCCATTGTCTCTTGCCTGGCATAGACCACAGCTTCCTGATTTATGTTTCCCCTTCTGTTACGCACTGCTTGATAAACCTTTCTGGCAGAGCCATAGAATGAGTATTGAAATCCATAGTTTATGTCTCTGGTGATTTTTGTATCCAAGGCATCATCGAGAGATGATAGGTAATGATGATCTTTAGAAGTATTTATGGTTGACACAACTGTGGAGAATTGGTACCACTGTCATCATGCAGGTGGAGGTCAGGGACACCATAAGCATCTTTCTATATACAGGACAGGTCCCCCTATCCCCCTAAAAGAAAAATGTCAACAGTATCAAAAGTGAACAATTACAATTTAAATAGAAATAGAGATATGTTCTGCTTTCCTTTAGGATCCTCCAGGACCCACTGCATTTACATTCCATGCTTTCTATTATTGCCCACTTGGTCATAACCTATGACCCAGGGGGCCTCATTGCACATCCTTCTCTACTCTCGATGGTCCCCAGATAGACACCAGCAGTGTCATGGCCAGATCTTGCTAAATTTCATAGCCATTCGGCGCTGATATCCCAGGTCACTAAAATAAGCACATCACTCCAATGCTTTCTTTCACATGCTGGGCTACTCTGTTTTCAGGTTTGCATAGTATTTTCAGGCTGACTGTCAACGTGTGGGAGCAGGGGACCATTTCGGACTTTACTCACAAGGTTCTAACAAATGCTCTATAAATATTTGGTTAACGAATTGACTTTATGTTCAGTTAAGCTTGACTAGCTTTGTGTGTTTTTGAGTAGCCTAATAAAGAACTCTTTAGGACAAGAACAGCTCTGTCGCAGGACTAATAATTGTTCAAATTTCATTGAACACCTTCCATAGAATCAGTCCTCACCTCCTCTCTAAATGGATATGGTCTTCTTTTTCTGGCTTGCAAATTCATTCATGTTTATTAATTTAATAATAACCAATTGTGAAATGTGATTTGTTCTTCATAACAACCAAGTTCTTGAGAGGCCCTCAGGCTTACTTAATCTGCTAGAACTACCTCTAAGAAACTTAATATGTTAGTATTTCTTTGCTTATGACCTATTGCACCAATCCTGTGCTAGATTGAATGATGTCTCCTATCCCAGATTCTACATGTTAAATCCTAGAACAGGAGATAAAGGCCTTTGAGGATGAAATGAACTTATTCCAGAATCTAGAATTTAGATGAGGCTATTTAATTCAGAATCAGTCCTGAATGAGAAGAGTCCTTCTGAACACAAGGGAGGGAGAGAGACATGGATAAAGAAAAGAGGGTCTACGGTAACAGGTCAGTAGAAAACCATCCTGTCCAGGCCTGACTTGGAGCTCTAAGATTCAGAAATCCCTGCCTGTGTGACTCAGCATTAATGACCAGTGTTTTGGTGTTAGTGGCCTAACAAATAGAGAAACACTTCTCTCCCATTAGCTCACTGTGCATATTCCAAAGACCCTCTAAAAGCCCACCCTTTGCCCAGCCCATTGCTGTCTGTCTTCTCATTCAGAAGCAGCTGCCATTCTTTGTTACCCTCCAATCAATCTCTTGTGTGAGGTCTTTTGCATGGTGTGACTTTGTGGTATGCTGTAGCTCCCAATTGCCAAGCTTCCTTTATGCCAGAAAAGCCTTTACAGAGGCTCCTGTGGAGATGAAGACAGAGAATGGAATCATGCAACCACCAATTGAGGAAACTCTGGAGGGCAGACAGTTGAAGCTCGCTTTTGGAGTTTTAAAATCCACCAATCCCTGTGCTCATCCCAATCTCAGGACTTGAAATCTCATCAATCCCCATCCTGAAAAATTCCTACCCCGAATAAAACCAGATAGATGGCCGCCTTTCACTGAGTTCTTTGCTGCTTCTCTCCTGAGCAGGGGCAGCCACCCTCTGTGTCTTTCCCAATAAATGTCTTGTGTGAGGTTTGCTGTGTGGTATGACTTTGTGGCATTCCTTGGCTCCAGACTGCCAGGATACCTTTCTCTTCAGGGATGTAACACTCGCATGGGGGAAAACCTTTTCCTTCAGAGCTGTAACACTTACATTTCAGTGACTCTCAAAGCTGTAGAACAAAGATCACTACGGTTCTATGTGTCCCTTTGAACATTTAGCTTTCACACATGGCTTTACCAAGAGATTAACCATTAGGGCTTCTTCAGAATGGGATTACAACCATCATGAAAGAGGACATCTTGCTTCAACACTTTCATGAGGATGTGATGTCCACTGCCTTAGGCAGGTATAACTTCAAGAGACCATGGTGGATGCACAGACCTGCCCTCCCTGGTCTGCAGGAACTGCCAGTGACTTTTCAATTTGAGCTTCCCAACTTCTAGAAACAGGAAAAAACAAGTTGTTCTTTATAAAGGACATAGCTTGTGGCATTCTGTGATAGTAGCACACATGGACGAAAGCAGATGCTTTCACTAAAGGCTCTGTAGAGGGCACAGACAAGATTGATCTAGGGGTTTCTACCCCACAACTATGGGGGAACACAATTCTGTTGTTTCAGAACACTGAGTCATGGTAACTTGTCATGGCAGCAGTAGCAATCTAACATAATCTCCTAGGCTCATGTGTCATGCTCCTATTGGACAATGTCTCATTCTTCACCGTGGCTCCAGTCTGCATCAGCTTCCTCCTGCCATATTCTGCCCAGGTTCTCCACCATCAAGCGTGGCTGGATCACATGGGATTGCTTATGCTTCCCATATGCCCAGTTTCTACATTTCAGCAGATCTTTCCTGGCCCCAGCCTCTACTCCTTTTAAATCTACTTATTCCAGGAGTTTTCTCCTCCCATTTGTTGTGTATAAGTTTTCTCCGAGACTGAAACATTCCTTTCTGCGGGGAAATTCATAAAGACAGGAAGTGAGCAACTCAAAACAGCTATTAGAAGTAACTGAAACTGACCAGATTCACTAGGCTCCTCCCTCCCTCACCGTGTAGAATCATAAAGACTGCTTAGAGTCACTCTCAAGCCAGCTGAGTGTTCTAGTCTCTCTGAGGCCTTTTACCTGGTGCCTGCACTAAAAGTTGAGTATCTAGGCAGTTTATAACTTAATAAGATTCCAAAGGAAGTATATGTGTGAGCATCCTGCATCAGCTTGTACACCACATTGTATAACTTTGTTATAGTTGATACAAAGTCACTGAAATGGATCCACATCTCCAACTGTAGGCTGAGAGATGGCTATGGGCTTCTGGGCTTTAAGGCTATAAGGAATCTACAGGATTTATGAAGCACAACTGTCTATATTTTGGTTACCACTATTTTGTCTCACAGCCTGGTACACAGTCTTCAAGGAAGCAGTACTGCTGGAGGGACAGCAAGTTCTCTCTTAATAGCTCACTCATTCTTTCCAGAAGAAGGGCAGTGGTGCTGCTGAGTGGTCACACACAGCATCCAATCGTGGGAAATGCTGTGCAGATGCCATTTACATTGCAAGGAACACACCTGGTTATCTATGCCCATTGGATAAAGAGCCTCTCTTCTAGGAGACACTCCCAAGAGGAACACTTTTTCAAAGGGAGAGCATCTTTAGGGATGACCTGTTCAAAAGGGCTCACCTTCAGCAGCTTCTCATTTTCTGGGGAACTCATGTTCTGGGGGTGGCTTCCCAGATGAACATCTTCTGAGGGGAGCTCATCACCTACATTTCTTTCTGATCTTCTTCTTGTGGCTATAATCATGAAGACTTTGTACAGAAAAGGCAGAACTGGCTGTTTAAGCTAACATGTTCCTTATTCTTATTCATCTGTTTACCCCAGAAGATAAAATGATTGGACCTTCCCCCCCCACACCACAAATGCAAAGATGGTACATAGAACATGCCGTCTCTTGAGCCTGTTGGAAGAACTGATGGCCTTCACTCACCAGTAACTTTATCTGCATTCATAGAGACCCAGCAGAGACAGCTAGAACAATAACTCACTGTGAACTATTGCTCCTAAGAGAGAATGTTTGGGAAGAGATAGTTGAGCTATATATAAGTTGTACCCTGCAAGTTCTTTCTTTCATTATTAGTTGCCCAACTTTAAGCTCCCCACCCCCATTCTCAAACTTCTCTCTTTCTCTGGGAATCATATTGCTAGCTACAGAGCCTCTGAAGCCCTTCTGAACAGAGCTGGCCTCTATTAACCTGATCATTGTTTCCAAGCAATTAACACTTAATTGCAATTTCTATGCAGCTACTGTTTGATCTATTTTCCTTACCTCCCATTTTTCTAAGAAAATAGTAATATTAAGAGCTAGAGGGCGAAAAGTCACTCTGTAGAGGGGACTGCGGTGTTGGGAGACAATCAGCAGTAGGTTCAGATCTTGTTTCTGCTATTTATTAGCCTTGCAAATGTGTCATGGTGCTTAATGGCTTTGAGCTACACTTTTCATTTGTAAAACAGAAATAACAACATCCATATTACAAGGCTGTTGCAAGTACTAAAGAAAATGGATGGGAAGTCTTAGCATAGTCCTTCATACATCAAATAAATGTGAGTCTAGTTGCTTCTCACACCTGTGGGGAGGAAGTCTGTGGTAAATAATCTGTCCTATGTGCTATGCAAGGGTCTTTATGCATCCGTCTTCAGGCTACCTAGAGTTGGGGAGGAGTGATACCAGCCAGGTATCGGCGTGTTTTTGCCCTTTTCTATACTAAAATCAGGCTCAATGGCCTCTCATTTTACTTCTGTAGCTCTTGTAGCAATAGCTGTGAGGTGTGTCAGGAGGCCATCACTGGAGGAACTTAGCCACTGTCTTGCTCTCCAGTCAGATTGTAGTATTAACAAGAGTACTAACCGGATTATTTCTTTGATCCCCTCCTGTAGGAGGTGGGGGGCTCTCTTCTCTCTTTGATTGGAGCTCAGCTATGACTGTTTGTGCATAGCAGGCATAGTGCCAGGCTGTTTCTTAGGTTAAGTCATAAAGAGCTATGCTACATCTACCTTATTCTCCAGGACAAGTGTACTGAAGCTACCATATAAGAAACTGGTCGAGATGGCTATGGCCCTGTTTTGCTGCCATACCTGAGTTCAAGCTTAGTCTACATGGTAGAAGTTGCGAAATGACTCCCACCAGCTGTCTTCTGACATACCTGCCCCATGCCTACATGAAAGAAATACATTAAAAATGCAGTTAAAAAAATAAGCCTGACTGCTTGAGATGTCTATGGTGTAAGTGCAAAGTGCATGGGGAGGGGGAAGTCAGGCCGTGTCCAGAGCTCAGACCTCTGCAACACCCTGGTCTTCTGTGTAGGCAGACATGAAACTCAGGAATCTTCCATGTGGTTTGGTACTTCGGCCATCAAGCCTATGGTGGTCTTTGAGCATTGTCAACTATGGCTATGGCATGACATTATAGAGCAAAAGTAAACTGTCTCTACTGTGTTGTGGCCAAAATCCTACTTCTCATTCCCTACCTGTAGGCTTCAGGGCGGGTCACTGTCAGCAAGTGTGAGGGACAGGAGACATAGACAGCTTATTCCCTTTTTTTGGTGCATGGGGTATTTTGGGCAAGAAGAGAGAAGCCAAGGTGATCTAATTCCATGTACTGCAACAGTTAGAAGACACTGTAAGGCCTCTGGGTGATGGATGCTGTCTTCTAGAAGTTCACCTGGTCACTAATAGAGCAAGGTGAGTGATGGGCAATATCAGACTGGAGACGTAGAGCACACCAAACCAATTGGGAGCACAGATCCAAGCCCTGGCACAACAGCAGAGCCCTGTTCTGAGAAGGAGAATGGGGTTGGGAGAACTTGAAGTTCAACAGGAGCGTGCACACATATTCATGGTCATAGTGACAAAGTCTTTATGTCCTTTAGAGGAAAATGGACTTCGTAGAGAACTGCCTTAGTTTTCCTTATTAGAAAACAGATAACAGAGGTGAACTGTGCATTTCCTACTGAACTAGAGGTGAACTCACGCAGCTGATCTGGCTTGGCTCCTCAGCTCCGTCACCACCCAGGCCAAACGGAAACAGACTCTGCCCACAGTCCAGCCTCTGAGCCTAGTTGTTCTATTGCACAGGACACAGGTCTCTGTTCTTGGGTGCAGGTGAGCCTCGAGATGGTGGGAACAACGTTTGTTCAAGTTCGTCCATGCACATCACGCTTACTTGCATGAGACTACTGAAAACGACTTACTGTCTCTACTTTGACATGCCCATGGTTTCCCTATCTCTTCACTTAGTCACATGTTGACAAATATTTTTGAGTGATCGGTAGATACTAGATACTAGTCCGGGCACTTAGGACATGGCAATAAATAAAGCAAACAGAAAATGTCCCTTTTAAATTTCATATTCTTCCAGAATAGTTTTGATAATAAATCCTGATAAAACTCATCACCACGAAAATAATAAATAATTACGTACATGCTAAAGGACAATGAGTAACATACAACAAATTCATGGGAAAACAGCATTCCATGGAAGAACTAAATTTTATTTTATTTGTCTTTATTTTGAGATGATAATTACATCATTTTCTCCTTCCCTTTCCTCTGTCCAAATCCTCCCATGTACTCTTGGCTCTTTTTCAAATTGATAACCTCTTTGTCCTTGATTGTTACTTCATGCACATATGTCTACACATACACAGTCTTAAATACAGTCTGATTAGTTGGTATAATGTTACCTCTACTTATGTTTGCAGGGCTGACTGTTTGGTATAGGACAACTGATGAATGTGCTCTTCCCTGGGAGGACTGTCTGTCCCGCTCAGCATTTCCTAGTGGCCTGTAGTTCCTGTGTAGGGTGGAGGTCTGGGGCTTTCCCCCATCCACTCGATCATGGCTGCTGTTGTCCTTGTTCAGCACATGTTTAGATGGTCATGTATGGGATGTAGTTTCTGATATTGTTAAGGAGACACATGCTCACAGCAAATTCCCAGTTGCTCTGGTTCTTACCATCTTTCTACTTTCACAATCAGATCTACAGTTTTAAATAGAACAAGCAGTTCTAGACTGTGACAGTTAATCCTATTCATCACATTGACTGGGTTTAGAAGAGCTATAAAAAACAGCCGTGTGTGTGTGTGTGTGTGTGTGTGTGTGTGTGTGTGTGTGTTAAAGGTGTGGGCAAAGGCTGTTACCAAGACCAGGGAAACATCACCCTAAATGTGTGTGGCACCATTCCAGGGGCTGGAGTCCAAGACCTCAGAAAAAGGAAAAAACAAGCTGGGACTCAGAATTTATCACTGTCTGCTTCCTGGCTGAAGATCCGATATGAGCACCTGCCTTAAGCTTCTGCAGATGTACTCTCCCTGCCCCGATGGTCTGCTCCTTAAGCTAGGAGCTCATACAAATCCTTTCTTTCGTTGCTTTGTTAGGCATTGCGTCACAGCAACAAGAAAACTAGCCAACCAAAGGACCTAACTGAAGGCAACATTTGAGTGTCAGTTAAAGGAAGTTGAGGGCTGGTTGTTACAGTATCTGGGTGAAGAGAAGTGCAGAGACTCTCAGGTGAGTCTGCTTGCCTTTCAGGAGAAGTAGTGAGGAAGGCAGCCACATTGTTGCACACCTGAAAACCCAACTACTGAGAAGCTGAGGCAGGAGCATTGAGAGTATAAGGTTATCTTGGGCCGTGTAGAGAGTTGCTATCTCAAAAGATGAAGAAAGGGAGAAGAGGAGAAAGAGGAAAAGAAGGATCAGGTAAATAAACATAAAATAATCTCATAAGGGTTGAAAGTTCAGAGACAGAAGAAGATACATAAAATATACAAGTAAAAGTACAGAGCTCAGAAGCAGCTACCAGATCAAACAGAGCTTACAAACTGAAAAGAATGAACGCTGGACATGATGGCACATGTCTGTAATCCCAGAACCTGAGCGGATCAGATAGGAGGATTAATGGTTCAAGGCCAGCCTTGCCTATATGAGACCCTGTCTCAAAACCAATGAACAAACAAAACAAAACAAAAGGTATTTAAAGAAGATACAAAGGTCAATACTACTACTAATAATAATGGGAGAAGTTCAACTGGAAGAATGATAATTTAGAATACATATGCTTCTAATGTTGGAGTAGCCAGCTATAGATAAACAGATATTGTTTGATCTAACAGATAGGCTTTTATATGATAGTTGCTGGAAACTTAAATGGCCCACTTTTGAAAAATAAACAGATCACCCATGTAATCAACAAAGAAGCAATATAAACTATGCCAATAGGTCAAGTAGACCTAAGAGTTAGTTACAAAAAATTTCACTGAACAGCTGTTGAATACACAGCTTCTCATTAGGATATGGGGTATTATGTCAGACAGACTGGATGGCACAAAGCAACTCTCAGCAAATTAACATGCAGCTTGTACGAATACAACCTAAAGGCCAATAAGGGGAACCTTAGAAGTCATACAAATATCTTGAAATTCAACAGTTCTCTTAGGTAGGCAAGTAGTCAATAAGGATATTAAAAGAAATTAAAATAACTTAAACAAAAAGGAAAACATAACATATCAAAACTTCTGGGAATTTTGTAAGGTATCACAGGAGGAGCACTTGTGATAAATGCACACATTAAAAGAATTAAAAAAAAATAGAAGTGAAGATAGCAGGGTCCTAAGTTCAAGACCAGCTTAGACTGTGTGTATAGACACTGGATCAAAAAACAAAGGGAAAGAGCAGGAGGGCTGGAAGGAGAATGGAAATGGAAAGCAAGGAAAGAAAACTGGAAAACTGAAATGAACTCCTGATTCTATCTAACTAGTGTGGATTAAGGTTTGTCATCAATAGCAGCAAGACAGAGAGTGTGATAAACTCATAGATGCTGAACAACACCCTGCTGACTCAAAATTGGGCAAGGGAGGAAATCAAGAAGGAAATTACAAATTCCTAGAATTGATTGAAAATAAAATAGCAACATGTCAAATATGTAGGAAAACTGATGCAAATGGGAAGTTTACTATTGTAATATTTGCCTGTGTCAAAAATCTAAAGAAATACTAAATTAATAACTTAACAGTATGGCTGAAGGCCTCAGAAAAGCAAGAATAATCAACACCCAAAAAAGTAGATGGGGAAAAATAATCAAAACCACACCCAAAATTAATAAAAAAACATAAACAAGCAAAAAACACTCTCCTTCCCAATCAATGAAACTAAGAGTTGATATTTCAAAAAAGATCAACAAGATTGAGAAGTCTTATCCAAACTAACCAAAAGAAAGAGGGAGATGTGATTAAAATTAATACAATTAGAAATTAAATGGGAGTTGTAGAGAGAATCTCTTGTACTGTATGGAAGCACCACCTGTCAATAAAACGTCTATGGCCAATGAGCTGAGACAGGATTAGAAGGCGGGACAACAGACAGACAGACAGACAGACAGACAGACACACACACATACAGAGTGACAGAGAGAGAGCGAGAGCGAGAGCGAGAGAGGAGAGAGAGAGAGAGAGAGAGAGAGAGAGAGAGAGAGAGAATATTCTGGGAGGGAGACAGGCACATATTCCCAACTCTGGAGGAGACAGTCCCATAAACCTGAGGAGAGTAACTAACCACATAGCATGACTTAGACTAGTTTAAACAGGATAAGCTAGCAGAAATGAGCCAAAGCTATTCGCCTAGACACTTATTCATGATAGTTTAATCTCTGAGTTGTTATTTTAGAGAACTTGGGCAAGGCTGGCGAAGCTCAATGTTACAGGGAGGTAGACAGTGGCTCAGGCCCTTAATCCCAGCACTAGGGAGGCAAAGGCAAGTGCATCTCTGAGTTCAACGGCTTCCCAGGGAAACCCTGTCACAACCTCCCCCGCACAAACAGACAAACAAACAAAACCAAGAAACAAACAGAAAACAAAAGGAAAGAAAAAAAACATGAAAAGGGAGACATTACAAAAAATACTGAAGAAATTCAGTGAGTCATAATACAGCACTTTAAAAAAACCTATATTCCAACACACACACACACACACACACACACACACACACCCTACTAATGTTAAATTAAGATTATACAACAATTTACATAGACCCATAAGCCCTTGTAAGACAGAAGCAGCAATTAAACATCTCCCAACTAAACCCAGAACCAAATGCATCCAGCGCAAAATTATACCAGACTTTCAAAGGATTCAATATTCCTGACACTATTCTGTGAAATATAAAGGAAGCAACATTTTGGAATTCCATTTATGAAGTCAATATTATCCTGATCCCAAAACAAGGTATGGGTCTACCAGAAAAAAACAAACAAACAAAAAGAGGGAAGAAAATCTGTGATGAACATATATGCTAAGTCTTAATAAAACACTTTCCAAAGCTGAGTTAAGAAGTCACCAAAGCCGGGCAGTGGTGGCGCATGCCTTTAATCCCAGCACTTGGGAGGCAGAGGCAGGTGGATTTCTGAGTTCGAGGCCAGCCTGGTCTACAGAGTGAGTTCCAGGACAGCCAGGACTATACAGAGAAATCCTGTCTCAAAAAACCAAAAAACAAAAACAAAAAAACAAACCAACCAAACAAACAAAAAACAACAAAAAAAAAGAAAAAAAAGAAAGAAAGAAAGAAAGAAAGAAAGAAAGAAAGGAAGGAAGGAAGGAAGAAAGAAAGAAAGAAAGAAAGAAAGAAAGAAAGAAAGAAGTCACCAAAAAGATCATTCTCTGTGGTCAAATCAGCTTTGTCATGAAGCTGTCATAGAGATACAGGAATGGGTAACTATATGTACATTTAAAACATAATCAACCTCATAAATAGACTAAAAGACAGAAATGACATGATTGTCTCATTAGATTCTGAAAAGACCTTTGACAAAATCCAACATCCATTCTGCAAAACCAGGGTTCCAGGGACATACCTTAACATAGTAAAGCAATCAATATACAGGAAGCTCACATCCAACAGCACCCTAAAAGGAGAAAAACTCAGAACCTTTCACTAACACCAGGAACAAGACAAGAATGTCCATTCTCCCAAGTCCTGTTCAAAGAGCACTTTAAGTCTAGGCTAGAACAGTAAGAAAAGTAAAGAAGACAAAGGAAAGGAGGAAATTAAAGCATATTTATTTGAAGATGATATGACTGTATATGTTAAAAAGTAACCCACCAGAAAACTCCCACAACTGTTAAATACAGTAAACAAATTAGCAGAATATAAAATTAACACCCCAACTCAGTAGCCTACCCATATACAAATCACAAAGACACTTAGAAATAAATCAGGTGAACAGTTTCATTCACAATAGCCTCAAATACAGAATAAATCTAACCAAAGAACTGAAAGACTTGTGGAGTGAAAACTCAGAGATACTGGAAAAAGGAAAGCAAAGGTATCAAAAGGAGGAAAGATACCCCTCACTCTTCATGTCTGGGCAAGATAAATAGTGCAGAAATGACCATTCTACCAAAAGTGATCTACAGATTCAACTCAGTTACTCATAGATGTTGGAAAAGCAATCTTGTATTTCACATGCAACTCAACATCTTAATGACAAACACATGAGATTAGCAAAAATAAACCACATCTAAAGTTAGTAGAAGGGAAAAAAGAAAAACAGAAAAATATCAGAGCAGAAATAAACAAAATGATAAAAATAAAATGCAAAACAAAATTCTCTAAGAAATGATTTTTTGCAAGATAAATACAATTACCAAACTTTTAACTAACTAGATAACAAAAGGAAAAAAGAAACTAATAAAATTAGATGAAAAAGTAATTATTACAACTGATATCAGTGATATGTAGAGAGGATATATATCTAAAGGATCATATGTAAAATATACTACAGGATCATGAGGGATGGAGATTAATAGCTATGAACTAACACATTGGAAACCCTGGAATAACTGGGTTAATTTCTATATACACACAGTTATCACATTGAAATGGGGAAACAGAAAACCTAACAGACCGAACCAGTAATGAAACTGAACTAGAACCAAAGAGTCTCCAAACATGAAAAGCAAGAAAACAGGTGGCTTCACTGCCAAATTTTACCAAATGAAATAAGAAGTCTTCCCTCTTGTGAAATACAGGACTAGGCACACTGCTTCTGAGAACACTTTATGAGAATTACACACATTCACAGGCACACAGCATTTAACTCTACATCCCTGAACAATATGAGTATAAATGTTGTCAACACAAGATGAGAAAATTGTCCCTGATAACACATAAATGATTACACAGCAATACTCAAGTATCATTTACTCAGAGGTGCAATGGTAGTTCAATGGGTACGTACTGATAAATATAATGTATCCCATTAACAGGTGAGAGATTAAACAACAATATCATCTCAGTGGATACAGAAGAAGCTGATAAAGTCCAGAATCCCATAATGATAAACAACTTCAAAGAAGAAAAAGAAAATCTGAACACAATACAGGCTGTTTATAATAGAAACATAGCCTCGGTTCTGCTGTTCAGGGAGTAGAGTAAGTCAGTTCCTCTGTGGTTAGTAACAAAATAACAACATTCACTCTTACCATTCCCACCCAGCGACTAAGTGAAGCCTAGTCTACACAAGAAGGCGAGAAGTAAGTAGAAGTTGCCAAAATTAGAAAGGAAAAGGTCAAACTGTATCTGCTTTTAGACATATGTCTAAAACTGCCACTAGAAATTATTGGGACTGACCAGTGAATTCTGTAAGGCTGAGGGTATCAAATCAACTATGAAAATCACTAGTTATCTTGACATGTGAATAACAAAAACATCTGAGAGACAAAGCAAGGAAGCAATAATATTTATAATAGTTTCAAAAATAAAGCTCTAAAAATAAACGAAGGAATTAAATTATTTTGATAATAAAAACTGTAATGACCATTAAAAGAAATAAAACAGCGTAAAAGTTAATGGGTAGAAAGAGTTGTTTAAATATTGTTTAAATTCCTCTACCATTGTACTATACAAAGCAATGTATATAGACTGTGCACTTTCTAACAAAATACTAGTGGCATTCCTCGGGGGGGGGGAACAAGTTTCCTAAAATATATTGTAAACTAATTCTTATACCATTCGACTATGAAAAGCAATGTATATAGCCTATGCACTTTTTAACAAAATACCGGTGGCATTCCTCACAAAAAAAAAAAAAAACAGTTTCCTAAAATATATGAGAAACTACAAAGGAACAGGGTCATCAAGGCAACTCCAAGCAAAAGCAAAATATACGGAGAACTTGTAATTCCTGATTTTAAAACATATTACAAAGTTATAGAAACCCAAACAGCATGGCAGTGGCAGGAAAACAGAACGACAGAGAACCCCGGTGAAAAATCCATAGAATTATGGCCAAGATATTATGAGTTATCAGAATTATGAATTTTGAGAAAGGCAGCAGGTTCACATACTGCAGAAAGGATATCGTCAGTGAGTTTGAGTAAAGAATACATCCATATGCAGAAAAAAAAAAAAAAACCCAAACCCTAGGCTTCTATCTCCATATGTAAAAATCAGCTCACAGTGCAACAAGATCTAAATCCAAAGCCTGAAACCCTAACACAGGGAAAGGTTTCAGGAAACACACACACACACACACACACACACACACGTGCACGCGTGTGTGTGATTATATATATATATAGTGGTTTGATATGTATGTGTATATATGTAATATACATCCATACATATATAGAGTAGGACATTGGTCTCTATATACAATATATATATGTGTGTATATATATATGTATATATACATATATATATATGTGTGTGTGTGTGTGTGTGTGTAATTTGACAATTGTATACAATGCATTTGATCATATTTACTTTATAGTCCTCCCAACTTCTAGACCCACTCCTACCTTCTCCTTTCCTTCCAACTCCATGCCCACCTCCTTTACTTTTTAAATAAGCCATCAATTCCAATGTGTTCTGTTCATATACTTCTGGGCGTGTGACCATTCACTGGTGCATGACCAACCTACTAGGAGCCATATCCTTAAGAAAAGCTGACCCTCTGTGTCAGTTCGGGTTGCTGTTGTTGTGATGCAGCATCATGATCAAAGGGAACGTTGGGGAGGAAAGAACTTTGGCTTACACCTCCACACTGTAGTCCATCAGTGAAGGAAGCCAGGACAGGAACTCAAACAGGCCAGGAACCTGGAAGCTGAAGCTGATACAGAGGCCCTGGAGGGGTGCTACTTCCTGGCTTGCTCAGCTAATGATTGATATCCGTCATAGGTGCCAAAGTAGAGAGAGAAGCTCAATAAGATGCTAAAGCCTCCATTTTTCTGAAGGAGCAGAGGGTTCCAGTCTTCTTAGGAAAAACAAAACAAAACAAAACAAAACAAAACAAAACAAAACAAAACAAAAACTGACCCGACTAGCTCATTCCAGCTACTTTTATTCATTCATTACACACAATTAATTGGACCTGGGAAATGTTCCAACTACCAAAGTTATCTTGTCCTTGTCCGGAGAGAGCAGACAACCCACAGAAATCTCAGCCCCTTTCAACCATGGCTAGCCATAATCAAAAGTACGATGTCCAAGTTTGCCAAGACCACAGTTTGTGCAGCTGCAAGCTCTCATGCAGCACCAAGTGCCGACCTTCCAGACAGATGACAGTTTTTTCAGGTTCAAAGAGCCTCCCTCATCAATCACTAATTAAGAAAATGCCCTACAGGCTAGTCCAAAGGCTGATCTTCTGGAGGCCTCCTCTCATTTTCTCATTTTGTCACTGAGGTTTCCATCTCTCAGATGACTTCCATTTGTGTCAGGCTGACACAAAACTATCTAGCCCACCCTCTCTTCCTGAGAAGCAATCTGCTTTACACAGTTCCTCAGGAGGGGGCTTGGGAACCTCTTCTAAGGCTGTGCTAGACTGCTCTGGCTTAATCTTGTGTAGGTCTAATCTAGGAAGCCATAACCACCGTTAGCTCAGCCAGGCGTGGGTCTGCCAAGCCCACACAACATTGTTTTGCTCTACTCCTCCTCATAGTCTGCATCTTACAGACTGTCCACTCCCTCTTCTGAGATCGCCACTGAGTCTTGTTAGGGATGTGGGGTGTAGATGGCTTAGTATTTGACACTGAAGTTTTAATTTTTTTATATTTATTTATTTATTTATTTATTTATTATTTATTTATTTATTTATTTTGGTTTGGTTTTTCGAGACAGGGTTTCTCTGTGTAGCCCTGGCTGTCCTGGAACTCACTCTGTAGACCAGGCTAGCTTCGAACTCTCGAACTCAGAAATCCGCCTGCCTCTGCCTCCCAAGTGCTGGGATTAAAGGCGTGTGCCACCACCGCCTGGCCCAACACTGAAGTTTTTAAAAAGTATTTTTGGGCTACAACCCCAAGAGGACAGGCAACAAGAGCTAACAACTGAGAAATGGGAGTATGTAGGGGGGGAAAGCTCTGTCTGCAACTCAGAGCAAACACCATGGCCAAGAGGTAACACATGTGACAAAAAAGTGTTTTCAAAGAATCATCTGAGAAGCAATTTGTTTCTCAATTATAGAAGCAACTCCACTCAACAGTAATAAAGCCAAATGCTCTGTGGTGGTCTGAATGTGGTACTATGGGCTGAGGGAGTGGTACTATTAGGAGGTGTGGCCTTGTTGGAGGAAGCATATTATGTGTGGGTAGGCTTTGAGAGCACCTCCTCCTAGCTGCCTGAGGATGCCAGTACTCTCCTGGCTGAAGTTAATTCAAGATGCAGAATGCTCAGCTCCTTCTCCTGTCTGGACACTGCCATGATGATAATGGACTGAACCTCTGACACTATAAGACAACCCAATTAAATGCTGTCCCAATGTAAGAGTTGTCTTGGTCATGGTGTCTCTTCATAGCAATAAAACCTTAACTAAGACATGATCCAAAAACACCTATAAATAATGAACTAGATTTTTGAAAATGTCCAATGGAGAAGCATTTGCATGTTGTAGGGACAAAGAAATGAAATATGTCTGGTGACAGACGTGCCAGTTACCAGATCGGATCAAGGTGGACATTGTGTACTTGTTCTGAAATGTCTCACTGTGGCCTGTAAGCATCTGTAACTGCAGTGGACAACTGAAAATAGAATACATTCAATTGACTCACACAGAGAGAGTATTTATGGTGAATTAAATATAATCATGTCAAAAGGCAACATTTAGATATTCCCCTTTTCTTGTACAGTTTTTTTTTTTTTGAAAATTAGCTTTTGTTCTCCTTTTATCCTTGGCTAAAGTTCTCTAGAGTTACAGGTTTCAAGTTTTTCAAAGAAATGAAGAGACTAAACTAGAAAATTCTAAAATTTCCAAAAATTCTTCATTTTGAAAACTTCAGAATGTGCCTATCAATCACGGAGGCTGCTGGAGGAGGGGTCTTTCCTCTGCTCCCCGGTAAATGTGACCAGATAAGACAGCAACTCCAGATCTCCTCCTTTCCATTAGCTTGAAAATAGAAAGTTCTTTTGTTTCTGTTGTTGTTTTGTTTAGAACAAAAGAAAAGGTTTCTAAGGAACCATTGAGCATCTTCTACTTAATGATTAAAAAGGTTTTATTCTTAGTACATTTGTACCCTTTATTTATAATTATGGCAGTTAAATGCATGCCACAAAATAAAAGAGTGACTTTTAAAAGCATTCTTGACTTAGAATACAGCCCAGATATCTAACCTGTGACTCAGAGTAAAATCATTTAGCTGCTTAGAAGTCTTGGGCAGCATTGTTATCTTCAAGTCTGACAAGAGCAGGTCATATTTCTTCATGGACATCATGATGGTTCACAAGTGGCTCTCCTCAAATCTGTTTGGGGGAAATCACATGATGGGTGGCTAGAAGTGGTGGTCAAACACAGGTATTGAGGGACAAACAAGGCCTCCAACCAAAGGAATTCCTGTTAAAAACCTAAGTGGCTTTTGTTCAAGTGTGTTACTATGATAAGGCGGTCAAGACATAGAGGATTACATAAGATTACCTCCAAGGTGAAGGCCCTTGAAACAGGAGGCTAGCTAAGACTCACTCAATCTTTAAATAACAACCCAAACAGAACAAAGAGGAAAACCATCAACCTGGTGACAGCTGTCCCAACATTGGGAGACAGATTTCTCCTGCTTGATCATGCAACAGTGACTTCTGATTCATTCAACTGTCCGTCTGCAGCCAGGCCTATAGAAAGTGCACACATGCCAGGCAGTTTTGTAAGTGCTGTACAAGTGGCGGCTGGATTAAGTTTCTGAATATGCTACAACCAGAGCACAGTTCCATAGAGACAGAGGGGTTCCAGGCCTTCCCAACACCATGCAACTCAACAAATGTAGAACCAAGACAGAGAACAAGCATGAGTGCCATGCTACGAGAAATGGGGAAATGTACTCAGGATGCGGATTTTTCCCACGGGTGGAACTCCATCATCATAGCAAGGAGAGGGATCATCCTTCAGCATATAAGCAATGGGCAATAAGCATGGGTCCAGGGCATAGTGGTTTTGTTGTTTGTTTTTCTGAAAAATGGTTTTACAGGGTAGCCCAGGTTAGTGGTATCAGACTGTTGATCCTCCTGCCTTAGTTTTCCCAGTGCTGGGATAACAGGCATATACAACCAACACCTCCCCCTGCCCCCTGGCTATGTTCTTTCTTTCTTTGCATGTATATGTATGTATGATGTTTGTATGCTCACTTGCATCTTAGCATGACTATGAAGGCACACATTTGAAGGCCATGTATCTATGCCAGGTGTCTTTTCTGATTACTCTGTATTTTCTGAGACAGGTCCTTCACTGAACCTGAAACTTATTGACTCAGTTACTCTATCCATCCATACTGATAGTGAGTCCCTGTACGCTTCCAAAGTGCTGGGGTTATGGACAAGCCCAACATCTGCCTTGCTTTTATGTGAGAGCTGGTGATCTGAACTCAGATCCTTGTGCTTCTGAGGTAAATGTTTTTATGTGCCAAGCTAGCCCTCACTCATGCTACTTCCTAAGCATGGTTATCGCCACGTGCATGCTGATGTGTTTATAAAAAAATAAAGAGATAAAGAGAGCACGTTCTGTGTGTGTGTGTGGAGAGGTATGGGAGAAGAAGATGTCCCAGCAGGCCCGTGCAGAGGCATCTCTTCCCACTGAGGGACCAGCCACACACCGGTATAGTATGGAATAGAGTTTATTCAGTGAATGGGGAGGGGAGTCAGGAGGGTAGTAGAGGCAGAGAGAGGCAGAGAGAGGCAGAGAGAGGCAGAGAGAGAGAGAGAGAGAGAGAGAGAGAGAGAGGGAGGGGGAGGGAAGGGAAGGGAAGGGAAGGGAAGGGAAGTATAGGAATAGAGGCTGGCCATGAGCATGTGGAGAGAAGGAAGGAGGAAGGGGTGAGGGGACAGAGGGATCAAGAGAGCAAGAGTTCGACAGAGCAAGAGAGAGAAAGGGGGGGGCAAACAGCACCTTTTATAGTGGGCTAGGCCTACCTGGCTGTTGCCAGGTTAACTGTAGGGTTGGAGTTTAGACAGAATGCTAACATATGTCTAACCCTGTCACCCATAACTAAAGCTCAAGAAAGGCTGAATGAAACATTTAGGCTATTGAACAGTCTCGTTATGTCGCCTCTAAGACCCTGGATGGCAGCTGTGGAGCCAAGCAGGCCCATATCCTGTTCTATAACACAAGAAGGTGAAGAACAATTCAGTCACTATAGCATGGACTATCTGTCATAGCTTCGAGTATTCTCTTTCCACTCTTGTCTAACACAACATACAATCAATAACTAGGTTCAAGGGAATTTTAGTGAAGTTTTGGAAGTGAGAGGACAGACTTCCAGGGAGATTGCCCAGAGGAAAGCTATGCATGCACTCAGGCTCATATGGACAGGACCTTGCTTAGCATCCATGAAGACCATAGTCTCCTCTAGGATTCTCCCAGTTCTTCTCTTCAGAAGCCTGCAAAATGGGATTTTCCTGATTATTGAGGGCAAAAGCATGAGAATGGTCCATGAGTCACATGACACATCTGACACAACTTGGGCTGCCAAGTTTGCAGCTAGCCAGCCTTTGGGTTAGGCTTAGGTTACTGTTACACAGACAGTTCTAAGAATAGGAAAATGTATTTGTCATAGAAATTATGTTCTTCCTATGAACTATAATCTTTGAACCAAATATTCCTAGCTGTTTTAGGAGTCAGGTAGAAGTATATAGGTTTCTCTATGAATCTGATGGAAGCTTTGAGCCCCTAAAGTCAGGGTACATAAAATTGCAATATACTGTATTTTATTTTTATGGACTTCACAAAATTCTCAATTCCTCATGTTTGGGACAGAATGTTCCAATATCACACCTTAATGCTACAATACCCAAGGGCTCAGGTCTTCCCTCCTGCAATTCTCTGCCCTTACCACAACTGTCTAGCCAAAGAAGGATGTTTTGAGGTTTTTTTAAAAGAAAATATTCATTTATTAAGTCCTTCTTCCATGTTAAGAGTTACCAGAGAGGCAACAGATGATGTAAATTTTGGCTACAATGATTTGGTGTTTGAAATTATTACTGACTCTCCCCTGTTGGTGGATGACCCACCCATCCTAAGGGCAGTGGTCTCCCCATCCTCCCAGGGATTTCAAACTTGCAGTTATAGTTCAGAAATGAAGAGAACTGGTTTCTAGTGAAAACAAGAACCGTGCAAGGCAGGGTGAAATGGACTTTTATAGGCATCTTTCTTTGATTTTACTCACTTTTGGAAGAACATTGAAGTGAAGGCTCACTCTTAAGCTCCATCACTGCTTCAACCATTTGAAATTTATTCATTAGTTGATTTAAACAAGTTTTCTATGTGGCAAACCTCATGGTGTAGTGGTCTGCAAATAATTCATGAGGTCTGTTAGTAAGGTACTGCATTGTACGCAAGTTAGATTGGCTGCCTGTTCATGTCAGCCTTAACCCATCAACAAAGGAAGTGAATGAAATGGCCAAGCTAAAGTCCACTCACTGCCCTATTGAAGGTCTACAATGTAAACCAAAGGCCACTGTGTGTTGAGGCTGTCTCTAAAAGGCAGCTTGGGAAACCTCTCTTTACTTCTATAGTCTACTTAATATATATTAGGAGAATAATTAGGATCATCCAAAGTATAGAGAGGGAAGCATCCTTAGAGAAGTCAAGTGAGTGTCCGAGGCTGGTACAATGTGGACAGTAACAACCCGAGACTAGAAGCCAATCTGACATTCTTTCCATGATACTAAGTCTGCTAGGCATGAAGTGGAAAGTATGCCTGAGTTTATGTGATCCTTAACTGGATGCAGAAAACTATGGCTGGGGAATTGTGAAGTTGAAGTAGGAGTGCTGAGAAGTGCCTAGATGTTTGTCCTGCTCATATTATGTGGGTCAGACTTGACAATAATGACGATAGTGATTATTAGTTGCTGAACTGGAAGTAGAAGGAAAGACAGGAAAAGACAAAATGTGAAAGTCCTTTCAAACAGGAGCAGGTTAAATCTCCATCAACCAGAGGAGCAGTGCTGAAGACAGACTCACTAGATAAAGGGCTGGCAAGACAAACAATAACACATGCTAGAATATGGAAATAAATGACTATTCATGGCCATTTCTCAGCCTCATTTGAAAACCCATGAACCTTTAAGGCTAGCAGCATGACCACCTCACTCTCAGGAGTCAATGACTTCCACACATTTTATGTGGAGCTAGGCTGACTGATTAAAGAACAGATTGGACATGTATGGTCTGTACATGGAGACCATTGCTGTCTCACTACCAAGGCAGATGCTGGCACAGAAAGTTCACTAGAGAAATTGAATTACTTTTTCTCAGTTGGTAACCAAGCAAAAGAGCAAATCAACAGGGGAATGGCCACAGGCAAGATGCCTAACCTGCAAGACTATGTTTTCAAACGGAATATGTAGAGGAAAAACAGACATAAAAAGTTCAGATTGAGAAAGGAGAGAGAGAGAGAAAGAGAGAGAGAGAGAGAGAGAGAGAGAGAGAGAGAGAGAGAGAGAGAGATCACCTCAAGAAAGGCTTGTTCTTTAAAATGGAGGCATTTGATGAAGCCAAGCTCATGTTTCTCCCACCACGGCATTTGGAAACAAGAGCACACAGCCTAACTCATCAAATAGAAGATCTTGAGGCTCTACAGAGACCTGTGATTGATGCCCACTGATATTTCAGAATAGCAACATCATGGGAACTGGCAGAGGGTATATACCATGCACATCGGGAGAGGAAATATGCCACCCTGTTCTGTGGGAGAGAAGCCAACCCTGCAAGACCATGCATCATGGCAGCTGACCTGGGAGTTGTCTCATGACTATTCTTTAATATGATGTTTTTCTACTCATCCACCAAATACAGAGATACCTAAGTGCCAGGCACTTCTCTTGGTATTACACACTCAGTAAGAAAGAGTTTTCTTCAAGTTCTCCATGTGACTGGAGAAAATGGTCAGTAAGAAACCACATGGCTCATTCACAAAACACCTGTCAGGATCGGTGTAGATAAGAAGATTGTGCCTATGGTAGGGGGTTAAGCAGAGTTGTCTGCTTACTACAAACCTGTCCTAATTCCACAACAATTCCTTCTCCACCAATGTCAAAACTCCTTTTCCCTTGATAGTCCTGAGACTTATAGCTTGTCCCATTTTCCTTGACCTGTGGCATGTGCTACAAAGGACAATAGAATAGCAGAATCAGGAAGTTAATATTGGTTAACAACAATATCAACCTTCAGTTGCAGATGTAAATACATCTAACTTTTTTTTTTTTAAAAGTCTTGATCTAGATTATGTCTGACCTTTGTAGAATTTTTGAGGCTTTTGATTTTAAAGTATGTCATGTGAGAGTATTAATTACTGGATCTCAGACAGGAGGGAAAATATGTTCTAATTTAGGGCTTCAAAGGCAAGTCTGTCTTATATGGGCCAAGTGTGGTTATGTCATGCACATAACTCTGTAGGTAAGATGATGAACAGAAACTGATCTCAGCATTTCCAAAGTCAAGTGACAATGCCCTATGCTGGATTCCTGACTGTAGTGTCAACTCATGCAGCCATTATCCAAGTGGTCCCCAGACAGTGCTGACAATGAGGGCTTGCTCTATCAGGCAGGACAGTTCTGTATGATTTCACGCAAAGGAAAGGAAAAGGAAAGCAATAATTAACTCCAGGAATATGCCAAGGTTGGGAATTTACTAGGTAGGGCAGATTGTCAGCTGAAGCCACCAAGAGCCTACTCCATCCTTCCTCTGTCCTCTTGTCCGTTTCCGCTTCCAATCCAGGAATGGAAGGGAAGTGAAGGGGTGGGGGGTGATGAGAGGACACCGGGATGGAACGTAATCTGCTGTGAATGCATGTTCTTGAGTCCCATGTCAGACTGACCACACTGGAAACCCTAAGAAGGAAAAGCAACAAGCTGCACGTTGACTAGCTCTCCAGGTGGCCTTGGTGCATGCTTAAGCTGAGGGATCATTGAAGTATGTAAACTCAAGAAGAGGGAAATAAATGAAGTGTCCTGAGTATTTTCAGTCTATGAAGAAAGCACTAACCTTTGCTAACAGTCAGAGTTACAGGTTTTTAATATTCACAAGCAGTGTGACTGCCTTTGCTGTTCATTGGTTTCTAAGTTTCATAAGTTACATGCAGTTTACACCAACCAAAAGATTTGTTTCTTGTTTCTTCTTTGGCTCTTTGAATGCTTGCTGCAGGCTCAATCCCGTTGCTGCAGGAAGGCTCACCAATTACTGTAGAGCTTGGATTCTGCTAAAAACCAGCTCAAAGGCCCACATGGATTAGAGGATTTGTGAAAAAAGCCACCAAGTGAAAACAACTGGCTCTTGTATAGCTTCCTTCCCAAGAGCAGAACTAGCTCTGTACAGCCTCCTTCCCAGCACACTATGGATATGGCAAGTCTTTTGTGGTGCCACCCATTTTTAACAAGATCTGTTATGTAAGCCAAAGATCTAGATGATGCAACCCACAGAGTCTTCAGAAGGAGCTCTTACTAGCAGCACTCCTCCACATGTTGTTCCTAAGAAAGGAAGCCTGAGTGTCACCTGGTAACCTGCTCTGAATGCAGGTTCTTGACCATATCCATAATTTTTTCAGAAAATAAGATTTAAGGCAACCCCCACATTTTTATTAGTAGAAAGATGGTCAGAATATTTATGGTCTTATTCATTTCTACAAATCTTATAATTTAAATTTCTATTGGATGGAGATACATTCATGTGCACGTTGTCCATATCTTGGGAACACAGTCTCATGTACCTTTTATTGATGGGATATGATGAGAAACTCTCTTAAAGCTGGATTTCTTCACACCAGGTTTCTGGGTAGGTATTAGTTCTAGAGACTACACTAAGTCTTCTGATATGTAGGATATGCAATAGAACATGGGTATATATGCAACACACACACACACACACACAACCAAATATTGTTTAGACAGACGTGTGCTGTAGAATCCAAGGAGATTGCTACCTTATAAGTGTGATCAGTTATTTAAACATCTAAGCTATTATCAGTGGCTAACTTAGCTTTACCTAAATCAAAACTGTGCTCAATCAATCCCATTTCTGCTATGAGAGTGACACTTCAAAACCATGGGGCAAGATTTGAACTTTGGAACTTTATTGAGAGCTCAGCCCACTGGTGTCAAGTGTCTGATGCGGTCTTTAGCCCCTGAGCCCTAGGCGATTCTGATGGGGAGTATAGAATGCCTGCCTGAAATTGTGATGGAACCCTTGTCATTCAGAGAGTTTGCCATGACTATGGAACAAGAATTGGACTAGTTGACAGTAGTTAGGGTTGGAGAGAGTTTGACTTGTCTGAGCCTTCCCTGATTTCCCAATGATGCATGAGTTCATTCAATAGTCCCAGGCCTGGGTTTTCTCATGGCTCTCACAGGCATCCAGTGAACATGTGTGAATGAGAAGTTAACTCTTCTATGTGTTGTATGCATTTTATTTCTTCATAAAAAGCAAATAGTATAGGTTCAGACAGCTAGAGCTTTCTGCCTTTAACTGATTTTATAAAGTACTCAAACCTGAGGTTTGGTGAATTCTGTACCTTTTCATGGTACTTTGCCTGCTAATGCGGATGTCTTCATCACGCTTGGAAAAGCTAAGTCTGAACAAAGTAGAGTTCACAAGAGAATGATAATAAATTAGGCAGGCAAAAACTGGGAGTGCCAGGGGTCACTTTCTCTGTTGACTTTTTAGGATGTTATTATCAGGTATCTTTCAGGTGTGTGGCATTGAGCTACTTTCAGACAGGACATATGATAACAAGGCCTACCCACTCCTTTTCATGTACAAGGTGGCTGGTCAGATGTGCTGTGGAAGACAGGATACTGCATGACTTCTTTACCTGTGTCTTTGGACTTACATTCTACACTCCTTTCAGAAGCTCTTGGTCATGCTTCTGACTGTGGTTCACACTGGTAATCTCATCAGACTACACTAATAATACCACTCCATCTCTGGACATATCCAATTGTGCATGCAAGCTCTATATCTCTATAATTTATTTCATTTCTTGGGGAAAGTCCAGGGGAGCTTCCTAGTGCCAGTTTTACCATCTGGTTATCCCAGTGGGTGCTCCCCAACCTGTCAGCAGTCTTTTCTTTCCTCAGCCCTAACAACATAACAATGTTGAACTTTTTCCTTTCCGCAAATCTACATTCCCAGTGCTATCTCCACTGAGCACTGGTTAGAGTTTGGATACTAGCTTATATGGGCAGTTCTTTTAGCTTCATGGGGCAGAAGTCAGCCTCAATTTTGTTCACAAGTGTTTTTCTGGATGGATAATTCAGACTGGAGCATCTGTTGTTAGATTATAGATGAATGATGCTCTTGAACTTTGACCCCTAGGCCGTGTGCCCTTCCCTTCACAGTGCCCACTCACTTCACTTTGCGACTTTGGAGCCTTACCAGAACAACTGGGGCAAAACATCCTGTGTGCAAGAAAGCCACCATCAGTCACTCCAAGCTTTGTGATGAACAGGGGAGGAACAGCCAGGGCGTACCCAGCAGGGACAGAGTTATGAGTGCTGTCCCACATCAGCCACAGAAGGAAGTTTCCAAGGACAGCATTGTTGGGGATTAGCTCATCAGAGACATACAGGAAACAGAATAAAAATAAAAAGCAATGAATTCAATAAAAATGCTAATGCATTTAGCCATCAATATTTAATCATCTGACTATCTAATTAATTAATAAATTAGTCTGTTTGGATGGTATCTCCTTCCTGGAGGCATCTGGGACTAATGGCCAGAAGAAAAAAGTACAACAGCCCACAGGACTGCTAAACTCTTTTCCGAGGAAATGCTGGCTTTCTCTACTGCTGGCCTCAAGATTATCCAGGCAATCTTGTTAAGACATTGCCCTTAGGATGCTCCAATGTGATCCAGATTAAACAGTCTCTGAAAGGAATGTAGAGGAGCAAGAGAAAGTAAATGAGAAGGAGTGAAACCCTGTCTGAAGGAGAAGTAGGCAGAGAGCCCATGGGAGAGTCCTCAGCTCCTGGAGGAGGAATAGGCAGAGAGTCCACAGGAGAGTCCTCAGTACCTGTGCCTTCCTCATAGCTTAGCTGAATGGCCTAGTCCATCCTGCTGAGCCCAGTCAATCAATCCTAAATCTCCATGCCAGTGACTCCAACTACAGGCTTGGAGAACTACAAGCTGGCTACACAGGGTTTTTTTGTTTGTTAGTTTGTTTGTTCTTATCAACAAGTATTTGGGGTGTTTCTTAATCAGCAAAAGCTGGCAGATATACCTCAGTCCACAAACTGTCACCCATGGAGAAGCAAACAGGTACATATTCAGTCTTCAACTTCAGAGAATGGAAAAAAAACCTTTCTAGCTCTCTGTGAGTCCATTTAAATTTAGTCTTTCAATGAATTCTTTACACTACAACTGTATCTGCAGACACAATGATTGTTGGATAATAACCACTGAGGGGTGGGGGTGGGTGGAAATAAGGTACTCTGATTTCCACTTAGCAGATCCCAGCTGCTGCTGATTCTTGACAAAACAAACAAACAAGCAAAAACTCAATCCCCCGTCCCCACCAAAAACCCATCATACAACCCCAGCCCCATTTTCTAGAGGTTAAATTTGACTCCTACAGCTCTAAATAAATAGCTTTGGTAAGTTGTGTTGACTTCAGCATTGGTATTGATGCTGTTGAGTGGGAGATGAGAAGAGCTTGAGTCAAAGGCTAACCTAGAAAACCAGCACACACAGGCAGTAAGTTAAACAATTCGAGCTTCAGGGCAGCCAGGCTCCCATCATAAGACAGACTCTGTAAACCAAACACACAAGCATAAAGGAGAAAAGAAAGAAGATGCTTAAACAGAGATGCATGCTTTAGCTTACAAACACAAACATGCCAACCCCTCCTCAGAGGGCGCCCGGGACATGGCAATTGAAACTTAAGCCCTTACAGCCTTCTGTTCCTTCTGGCTCCCACACGCAACTGAAAGGTTTAAATGAACAAGAAAAACATGCTGGGATTAGGATTCAATTCCCCAAAGCTTTTCTAGTCATATAGAGTGACTTAGCGTTACAGGAGCTTCAAAAGAAATGCCAAACAAACAAAAACCAAACCAAGCCCCATGATTTTTATCAACCAGCACTAAAACTCTACAGACCAAAGCTGTTTACACAAAATGTATCCACACAGTAAGGAGCTTGCCAACCTGTGTGTGTTCTAGACTTACAGAAAAATTTTACAATTTTCAAATCGTCAAAGGAGAACAGCATGTGTGTGTTTATTTGAACTGGAAAATTCATGAACTGATATCAAACTGACAAAGCACCCAAGTGAAACGCTGACTGTAGGTAGGTCTCCTTGGCTCCTGGTGCCTGACTGGCTATGCTAGATGCTGCATAATGTCACTACATCTTAACTGACCAATCAATTCAAAATCTCACCGTGTAAACATCACTCAGCAGTTGTTTATTCTTAGAATATTTATATGTGATTTTTATATGTATGTTATGGTGGTTTGGTCCCATAGACTCAAGTGTTTGAATGCTTGGCCCTTAGGGAGTGACACTATTAGGAGGTGTGGCCTTGTTATAGGAAGTGTGTCACTATGGGGGTGGGCTTTGAGATCTCATATGCTCAAGCTACTCCCAGTGTGGCACAAGTCACTTCTCCTGCCTGTGGATCAAGATGTAGAACTCTCGGCTCCTTCTCCAGCACCATGTCTGCCTGCACACTGCCATGCTTCTAGTCATGATGATAATGAACTAAACCTCTGGAACTGTAAGCCAGCCTCAGTTAAATGTTGTCCTTTATGAGAGAAAACTTCCAAATGAAAGTGACTTTCAACCATTAGTTCATGAGTTTGTTTGTTTGTTTGTTTTGTTTTGTTTAGCCCTTCCTTCATTACATGAATAAATGCTCACTTGAGGGAAGCAGGTGGTGCACTTCCCAGAAAGATACAATGCATACCTGCATCAGACTTGGGCCCAGGCCTTTGGAGCCCATAGCTCCACTAGGATAACTACTTACATAGTTAAAGTAAGGGCATTCCATGGAAAATTCCTCTTCAAAATACCCTTTTCTTGAATGAAAATATTTCGTGAGGATATTTTCCAGCTCCACGGTCTCTGCTATAGGAAGTGCAGAGATAATGGCTGGAGGTAAAGAAACAGAGTTGGGGAAAGAAATGACACTAGCCTCCCCTGCTTCCATCACCTTGACCTTCACAGCCATGTATTCTAAAGGTCACAGAGAGAAAATGACAAATGTTACAATAGGGAAAACATTGGTCAAGATATTGAATAGGAGGGACATGCTACTGGACCAGACCGACTCAGAACAATGCCACAGGACCATCTTCTGACCCTTGCAGAGGAAAGAGGAGCAGCTGGAAGAAGCCATGGGACAGTGACCACACAGTCATACACATTAGTCAAATGCTGTCTTGACTGATGGGGCCTTTGAAAAACCACATCTGAAACACTCATTTTCTACCCAACCCTTCACTACCTGAAAGAAAGACACAGACCTGCAAAAGTGAGCGGGAACAAGTCAGGAGCACACTGTGGAGGGCTGACTGTCTTTTTCCCTAAAACTGTGAATACTGGCATCTCTCTGTGTCCCCTGCAGAGTACCACTGGACCCCACAATTTATCGCTCCAGGCCATGGCCTTTCCTAATTCAAGTTCTTCTGTTTCCTCTGTATTTCTGAGGCTAGTAAGCCCAGGTCATTCAGAGCTGGCTCCTTTGTTTCTGTCCTAGCCCACCAACTGGACTGTGGAGAAAGGATAGCTGCCAAACTGGAAGAGTACAGTATCTTGACATGCCTACATCTAGCTGCAGGTGGACACAATCTGATTTCCAAGGTTTGAGCAGAGGTGACTTTTCTCTGTCCATAGCTTGTCCTGAGTAGGCAGTTAGCCAACGTGCTTCTAGTGCCCTGTGACTTCTTTTCCTTAGAAAGCAGAGAGATTCGCTGAACCACCTCAGCACATCTTTTTATTCCCTTAACTAGGATGTTGTCAAACAGCTGCAGGAACGAGTGTAGTACTGTCTTAGGCACTTTCCTGTTGCTGTTAGAGAATATTGTGACAAAGTTAACTTAAAGAAGAGAGAGAGTGTGTGTGTTTATGTTTTTGTTTTTGTTTGGATTTTCGAGACAGGGTTTCTCTGTGTAGCCCTGGCTGTCCTGGAACTCACTCTGTAGACCAGGCTGACCTCGAACTCAGAAATCCGCCTGCCTCTGCCTCCCAAATGCTGGGATTAAAGGTGTCTGCCACCACCGCCCGGCTTTTGACTTTTTTTGTTTTTGATGATTTTTTTTGGTGTTTATGTTTTTTGTTTGTTTTAATTTTCAAATCTCAACAGACAGGAAGCCTGACTGGGTGTAACAGCAGCTGATCAAGAGTTCACTACAAGCCCCACCTCAGGTCAGATACTTGAGTCACATTGGGAACCTGTCTATGGTTGGCAAAGGCAGACCATATTTCTGCATCTGTAACATCACAGAGGAAAACACCAGCAGAGGAGCTGGCCAGGGATAATTCCAACAGGAAATGATTAATGACATCAATTCTGGGCTTGCACACACAGCACGCACATGAAGCACAATGGCCATGTGCCCTCAGTGATTAAAAGCACAAATGCAGAAATGTCACAGTTAGACTATGGACTAAAAGTCTATAGATCAGGGGCTGAGGCTCAGCCCTGCTGCCCTTTCATAACCTTGTAGTCTTGATCTGAAATATCAAGAAGCCTGAGACCACCCACATCACAGATTCCTGAGCCTAGAACTGTATAGCAGCTGAACATCCGTATGTGTTCTACTGATTCATCCATCCCATATGTACTTACTGAAGGTCCATGGTGTGGCAGTACCATAACAGTGCAGGAATGGAGTGCTGAGTGAGGTACACTGCTTTCTTCTAAGGGGTTTGATTTCTGTGGTGGGGTGAACAGGGTTATTCCTTGTGATCATGACACATTCTGTGGTGACACACATACAAACTGAGAATCAGCATTATCTTGAGGACTCAGAAAAAGCTTCTCTTCAACTCTGGATCCATAATCATTTTAGTATTAAATACTCTTTATTTAATATCATACATAAACCATAGTAAGCACCTTTCAGTGGTAAAAGGCAGCATCCTTGACATAGGGAATCCTAATCATGACACTATCGTGAAGAAAAATTGCTTTCTGATATTTAGCCATTGTCTATAATGGGCCAGCAAACACAAACTAACACACAGGTGAGCTTTTGTGTTTCTGAGACAGTAATAGAATTTTCCCACTGTTTGTATTCATATGCCCAATTATATAAATCTAAGTATAAAACCATTTATTGGTGACAGCCCCATGTTTGTGGCATTACTAATTAAATCCACTCTTATCCTGAGAAAGGGAGAGCAGGGTTAGCATGTATACAATGGAAATTGTTACTTTAAAAATATCATATCCACTTTACTAAGAGGATGTCCTTAGTGACATCAGAAGTGTTTGTGTCTGCCTGCAGAGATTACTGACTTCTATGACTGTTTTACAGACAGACATTCAGGGCCAGCTGGCTTCAGGTTCCATACCTAAGATGCCCCCGTGCAAATCTGACTGATAAAAGCCTCTGCTCTTCCCCTGTCCCCATTGAAGGAGTCACAGAGGCAATGCTTAGCATTCAGATTAGCTTTGTTGGATGCAAACAGACTGCAAGGCAGTGCAAGGCTTGCTAGCTCACATTCCAGTGTGTGTGACACCACAGAGAAACATCAGCAGAAGAGGTGACAGGTGATGACCCTGAGAGGAAATGGCAATGATTCCGTCCCTTTCAGATATTCAGCAATGAAATTTACAGGTCCAATTCTTCACCATAATGTGTTGGGATTTTATTTCCTCTAAGCTCTGTTGATAATTTCCTCAAAGATAATTCCTCCACAGAATTTCTAGCTAGGCTTTAGCTTACTCCGTTTTCTTTCTTCTATCCCAGACTGGCTTCCTTCTAAAATTTCTAGTTTGTCCCTTTAACAAATGGTGCCAGGGAAACTAGACACCCACACATAAAAGAATAAATTTATGTCCACCTCTCTCACCCTGGACAAAAGTCAATTCAAAAGGAATCAAAGACCTTAATGCAAGGTGTAAAGTCTAACACATGGGGGAGTGGGGATGCTTCAAGACAGAGGCCCATGAAAATAGATTGCTTCTCTCCTGCCTTATAGACACTTCTGTAAAACCCACAGAACCATTCTCTTCAACCTAAAAACAAAAGTTCTGACATGCTTGTGTCCTCATGTGTGGACAGATGCATGTACGTGGAGGCCTGAGGCTGAGGCCTGGATCCTCTTCACTGTCTCTCCATAGCACTCACTGATGCAGGGTTTCTGAGTTGAACCTAGAGAGTGCTAGGATGGCTAGCCTGGCTAGCCAGTTTGCTTCAGTATCTCTGGTATCTAACTCCCAGCTACAGGGATTAGAGGAGGGCCAACATACCTACCTCACATTTAAGTGGGTTCTGGCATCCGAACTCTAATTCACATGCTTGTCTGACACGTGCTTTTATTAGCTGAGGCTTTCCCCCAGACCCCTCTTTTGCTATCTAAGCAATGTTTCTTTTCTTTGTTTTTTTCCTTTTTTCCTTCTCTCCTTCCTTCCTTCTCTCCTTCCTTCCTTCCTTCCTTCCTTCCTTCCTTCCTTCCTTCCTTCCTTCTTTCTTTCTTTCCTTTTTTCTTTTTCCTTCCTTCCTTCCTTCCTTCCTTCCTTCCTTCCTTCCTTCCTTCCTTCCTTCCTTCCTTCTTCTTAAAGGTTGTTTTTTAAAAATGTGGGTAGGTACACACAAAACATGGCATACATGTCAGAGGACAACCTGAAGGAAAAGCTATCTTCTTTCAGCACATGGGTTCCAGTGATGATACTGGGATCACCAGGCTTGTGTGGTGTGGGGCTTTACCCAGGGAGTAACCTTGTCTACCCCCAAGGAATGTTTTGTTCTACTTAGACTCACACATCAATCCAAAGGTCCAGGCTTCCTGAGAAACGAAAGCAGACACAGAACTCAAAACAGAGGACTATGGTTTTCCCACCACACAGTGTAGACTTGTCAGGGCAGCTTATCACCTGAAGAGGGAAGAACTGACCTGAAATTTTTACCAGAAACAGGTATCAGTGAGAATGTGCTTCAGCTCAGTACTCGCTCTGGCATCTGGCCACTCATCTCGCTCTGGCCACTTCAGTCTCATCAAGGTAAAGGTAGTTTACCAGGGGTGTTTGCTAAAGAAATAAAAATCACTGAACCCCAGTAAAAAGTAAAGGAGAGAAACAAAAAGACACCCCTTTCCCCCCACAGTCCTCTGGCACCAGCCAAGAGCCTGGAGGAGGCACTCTAATTTCTGTTCTTCTTGAGATAAAGAAACACGTCAGCAGTTGGCTGCAAGTTAGTGTCAGACAGGTGCCCTAAGTGCTGTCTCACTTCCTATGCTCAATCTAGTAGTTCACAGGCTGAAGTACCCGTTCATAAGCTCCCAGTAGGCTCCACGAAGCTGACTCTGACCCTTTGTCATGCTTCAAACATGTGACTGTTTAAGTAGGGCTCTTCCTAAGTTATTTCTCAGAAACTGCCTGCTTTAGATCAAATAACTCTGGCTGCCTTACTGGTCCAAGTAATTCCATGGGAACTTCCAAGGACTAACTTCCAGAGAACACACAGAGTGCCAAGTGCTGCTGCATATGTGATTAGTCAGTTTGTGCTGTGGACCCTGGGGATCTGATACAGTGGAGTGATGTATTCCATCCATGCTGTAGCCTAGAGCCCAAGAGACCTAGAGACCAAGATCCTTGTACACTGTGGATGGACCTGTGCTCTTTTTTTTTTTTCTGGGAAGGAAGGCTGTCAGACTATGTGAATGGACCTCAGATTAGTTGAACAGATCTCAGTTTAGCTGAAGGTATCTCAAATTAAGTGAAGGGATCTCAGATTAACTGAATGGATCTCAGATTAAGTGAAGGGATCTCAGATTAAGTGAATGGATCTCAGATTGTGTTTGAGGTTTACTTTGGTGGCTGAGGCAGCAGAATTAGATGTCAAGAGCCTGTTTCTTTGGCGTGTTTTAGAAGACTTTAGTATCTTCAGGCACTGTAGCTTACATCTTTGTTAAATAAGTCTCAGATTTATTAGATCAATGGATGGCAGTCTTCAATAACAGCATCATGCTGTGATAACACTCTCAGGCTTGCTGGATTCAAAGATCTCTTTTACAAATGCAGTTCAGAATGGCTGAGCTGCTCTCAGATGCTGTTCCTGAGGGCTCCCTCCTGCACTAGGCTAAGCTTTCACGGGGTATTAGGAGAGGTTTAGTGATATGCATGTACACACACACACACACACATACACACACAGCCATCTTTCCAAAAGTAGGCAGATCTGCCTCCCTCCCTCCTTCCTTCCCTCCCTCCCTCTCTCCCTCCCTCCCTCCCTCCCGCGCGCGGCGCGGGGCGCGCGGCGGCCGCGACACGCGCCC
>NW_021621338.1:12831674-12834068 GCF_004785775.1 Grammomys surdaster | reverse complement strand
CCTCTCTCTCTCCCTTTCTCTCTCTCTCTCTCTCTCTCTCTCTCTCTCTCTCTCTCTCTCTCTCTCCTTTAGTTTACATCCCAGCACTAGATAGTGCCATACAATCCAACAATGGTAACCAAACACTAACAATAGCAGGAGGGTGGCCTGATCAGATTGTCTCCTCAGAAGACACAACCCCTGCATGTTATCTCCAGGCCTCCCTGGGTCCCTCCAGCAAGAAAATGGAACTAAAAAAGTCTATGGATTTGGAAATTATTGATTGTGGCCCCTAAGTGAGCACATAAAATGTTCTAGAAACTTTTATGTCTTTCTGCCTTATTTGGTATTCTCTCTTTTTCTCTCCCCACCTCCAGGTGCACAAGTGGGCCTGGAATGTGTGCGTGTGTGTGTGTGTGTGTGTGTGTGTGTGTGTGTACACTCATACCTACTCCAATGTTCAAGAATACAACTAAGATAGACAATAAATACTTGTCCTGTAATTGCAGGCAATAGTAAGCACTGGACAAAAATAAAGCCAGGTGAGGGTTAGAGAAGACTGGATGCCTGGGTGTTGGGATCCACTCATTGATGACCTCCTGTCAACACCAAGAGTGGAGATACAAGAGGAAAGATGTGCAGAGATTGGTGGAGGGACCTTCTAGCAGATAGTAGTGAGACTGAAAGCCTTGAGGCAGTGAGATATTTAATATTCCAGTCATAGCACACAATCCAGAGCTTCCACTGGACTGAACAAGGCTATTCGAGGCGCGCTGAGACTCTGGCTACAGCCTGCACAGACTGGCTTTTTCTGCTAGAGTGAGGGAAATTTCTATGATTTTTTTTTAAAGAACAAAATGCTTCCTCATCAACCTATGGAGTGGTAAATATGATTCTGAATTCGAGACTGATTTTTAAGAAAATGATTTTAGGCTGTTAGATCGTCCAGAAGTTAAAGCACTTACTGTTTACCCAACTTGAGCTCCATTCCTGGAAGCCACATGGTGGAAGAAAAGAAACAACTCATACAAGTTGTCCTCTGACCTCTACACACGTGCTGTGGTGTTTGTGTACACACACACACACACATTGTTTTTAGAAAAGAGAAAAATACTTTCATTATAGCGGTCACATGGTGTAATTGACCATATTGCAAAGCTGTCATAGTTTTTTCTGGGTTTGAACCCAGGGCTGTGTACATGCTAGGAAAACACTCTATCATGATATGCAATGCTCTGCAAACCTGTTGGATGGGCGAATATATTCTAGCTTTCTTGAAGAGTCAAAAAGAAGGATGGTAGTGAGGACAAGTGAGCCCCTTGTACATGGATGAAAGATGTGTTTGCTAATTCCGTCCTCTTCCGAGTTAGTCCTTAGCTGCAGAGCACAGAGTTTCAGTACCAGCCTATTCTGATAGACTGGGATGCACTGGGGCTCTGCCCTGCTGTAATAGTATTTCTTTGAGTGTGGGTTTGATTGCCATGCCTTGTGTATTGATTCACAAAAAATATTCAGATGTATGATATCTCATCTACTCCCTGTCCTCTGAAGCCTCTGCAAGCCCTGGCCATAGAAGTGCAGGGACCTGGGCTCCCCAGTGAGTGGATTACATCTTATCTGGATCCCAGTGTGCAAGAGGCCATCACTGCCCCTTCTTCTCAATATCAATCCTTACACAAACCTCTATGTAATTAGTACCAAACTCAAGAATAACTCCATGCAGCCCTAGGCTAGGAGAGAGGCAGCTGCACTCATCCAAATGGTTCCTGTGTTTGTGAGGCACCTGCACTAGGTGGTTCAAGCTGGTTTGAAGAGAGGAAAGAACACTATGTCTTGTCCTTCTCTGATAATGGGGGTATTTCCTAGAGTTTAAAATAACAAAATGATCTCAAGGAACTATGTCACAGAACCTCATGTTTTGTCACAGAAAACTGAATGAATAAATATGCTCTGCTAGCTAACAGTTCCCAAGTCTAAAAGCACCTTGTGTGGCAATTACAGTTAACTGTGCTCTTTTCTCTCTTGTTTATCTGAGTTGGGGTCTTGGAACGTCCAGGCTGGCAAGTTTCTCACTTGAGTCTTCCAAGTGCTAGGAATACAAGCATGAGATGCCATGTCTAATTTATTTGTAAATTTTGTAATTTTTTTCTCATGACAAAATAAAAGACACAATATCAGGAAGGAAAGAAGGAAAGTGATGGAGGGATGTAAGATGGGATGAAGGAAGAGTGATGAAGGATGCAGGATGGAGGAAGAAGTGATGGAGGGATGCAGGATGGGGGAGGAAGTGATGGAGGGATGTAGGATGGGGGAGGAAGTGATGGAGGGATGCAGGATGGAGGAAGAAGTGATGGAGGGATGCAGGATGGGGGAGGAAGTGATGGAGGGATGCAGGATGGGGAGGAAGTGATGGAG
>NW_021621338.1:12813860-12831664 GCF_004785775.1 Grammomys surdaster | reverse complement strand
GGGGAGGAAGTGATGGAGGGATGCAGGATGGGGAGGAAGTGATGGAGGGGTGTGGGATGGGAGGGAGGAAGAATTCTGGAGGGGTGCAGGATGGAAAGGAGGAGGAAATAAAAAAGGTAGATTGAGGGGGTTTCTCTGGACCCCAAATAACTCTTCTAATGTTTTAATTTATTTCCAGTTATGCTTTTAAAAATATTATACAGGCAAATCATATGTAATATATAATTTAATTTCATGTTTTCCTGTTAAGAGCATACCGCACATTCAGCCTTTAAAACTTGTTTTATAAGCCAAACTGTAGTCTAAGCAATACTTGGAAAGCTAATGCATGAAGCTATTACCACATAACCCACAAAAATCTCTGCAGTTGAAACTTTTTGCTTTTCCTGCTGTGTTTCTTGTGATTTGTATCAGGGTCACAAGGGTGACAAAACATCAGCTTGAGGAAAGGCCAGAGCAGAACTAGTAACAAATGAGAAGCCAGACACTTTCCTGTCCAGTCTTGCAGAGGGTAAAGCGTGGGATCTTGCCACTGAGCTGGTTATCTGAGCTCCTGCAGAGCCCTCAGGAAGTGAACTCACAGTGGCCTTTCAGTTGACAGCCAGGATGGAAGTTGGACACCAGAGCTGTTTCCCCAGGGCAGAAGCCTTAGGAGGTGGATGCACAGCAGGGGTGACACCCAGTAGGGTGAAGAAGAAAACATGGGGCGGTACTAGTCCTGGAAGGATAAGCACAGAGTCAGGAGGCCGAGGTGAGAAGTGTGCGAGAAGCACCAGCTGCCAGGCTGGGACCACGAAGCCTGTCAAGGAAGATGCAAGGCTTCTCAATGTAAAGGCAGCAGCCTGTATGGAGGGGCTTAGGCAATCTGCAAGCTCTGCTCTGCTCTGCACTGCCAGTGGCTTCTGGGCCCTTCACAGGAATTTCCCAGGATGATGCCTTTCTAGAGAAAACAGAATGTGTGCTTTTTGTATGTGCAAGACAGTGAAGCAGCCATCGACTATCCCACTGAGACTCCAGCCAGCTTGTCCAACCCTGTCCCCAAACCCAGATGAGGATACAGGTACAGAGAGTGCTGTGGGTAGCAGCCAGCACATAGAGGCTGCAGATCACAGCTGTCCCTCTATTTTAAACCAAGTCATACTACTCTGCATCTTCCAAGCAACCTGTAAAGGGCAGGACCATGTTCCCGCTTCACCTCCTAAAGTGCTCACTGATATGAGTTTGACATCAACCTGGTTTAAGTAGCATCAAGACTTGTTGAATATTATTTTTGTTTACTTTGTTTCCTTGTCAATCCATAAATGCTTAAAGACAGCAACAAAAGAAATATAACAGTTAACACCCCTCACCCCAACTCTCTAGAACTCTGCCTTCTTTTCCATTCCACAAAATGTTATAACATCATTTATTTTTAAAACCATTTAAGATGATTTGATTTTTAAAATGTATATGGGTCTTTGGGGTTCATGTGTGTCGTTAGACCATATATGCACCGGAAGCTGGAGGAGGGCATCAGATCCCCTGGAAGTGAGTTGCAGATGGCTGGGGATCATCGTGGGTCATCTGCAAAAGCAGCCAGTGCTCCTAGTCACTGGGCCACCTCTCCAGCCCTTTAGTGACATTTCTAAATACATGGATTCTACATTTCACTGTTGGTAGAATTGTGGGACACTGATCTCTCACTCTTATTCCCTCCTTACCACGTTGAAGCCACTGCTTCACTTTCTGCCACTTCAGCTACTTCCAGCAAATGTGCCCTGAAAATAGTAAATGGAAAAACTCCAGAAGCAAGCAATTTGTACATTTAAAATTCTGTGGATGGAATTTCTTTTACTACAATGTATTGGTTGTAATGGTTATATTTGATTATGAATCGCTGTGGTTAATCTCTTATGCAGTCCAATTTATAAATTAAGTTTTATCATAGTTGCATATGTATGGAAGAATTTTTTTTTAATGAAGTGAGATATTCTCTGTTGTTTCTGACCTCCACTCAGGGACATCTTACACCTCCCCTCCCCTGCAGATACATAGGGTTTCTGTACTGTAATTCCTGATAACACTCGTAAATCAAGAGTGTTTCTAGTGTGACCTGGGCAGTAGATATGAGACATGCCCTTTTATTAATTTCTTACACGAATGTTTATTTTTCTACAAGTACATAGTTGCCTGTCCTTTAATCTCACTTAGTTTTAATATATCTATTCTTAATTTTGCTTCATATGCTCCCATTTTTAGTATTTTGTTTGTTTAAGATTTATGTATTTAATGTGTGTGATGATTATGCCTGCATATATGTACATTGAATGCATTCACTGCCTGCAGAGTTCAGAAGAGGACATCAGATCCCCTGGAACTATAGTGACAAATGGCTTTGAGCCACTTTGTGGGTGCTGGGAACTGAGTCTTCGTCTTCTGAAAGAGCAAGTGATCTTAACTGAGATGTCTTATGTTTTTATTGGCAAGCTATATACTAATATATATATATATATATATATATATATATATATATATATATTTATGGTATTCTTTCTTGATTCAGTATAGCTTTATAGCTTTGTTTTATTCTGAGGCTTTCCTATGTTGAATACTTAATTTCATAGCATCTTTCTTTTTCAGAATATGGCCAAAACTCAAGGAATAAAGTAGAAAAAGAAGAACACAGAGGTTTGAGAAGTGGCTCAAGAGTAAAGTGCTTGTAGTGTAAGCACGAAGACTGGAGTTTAAATTTCCAGCACCCACATAAGAGCTGGCCATGCTGAACAGGTGTCTACAAGCCCAGTGTCAAGGAAAGAATTCTGTGATCTGAGGGCTTGCTGGCCAGTCAGTCTACCACCATCAGCTTGTTTTACCCTAGATGGGTAGTTTCAGGGACAGAGAGAGATTCTGCATCAAACAATAAGTTGAAAGAGTGAAAGAGGGAGACATCTACCATCAGCTTCTGGCCTCCACACGCATGGTCAAGCATATCCACATATATGTACACACATGCACATGTCTGTTTCACATACAAGAGTACACACTGGAGAGAAAAAGAGTGAGACCTTGCTTATCTGAAGAAGTCTTTAGTTCATGCTCACACAGAACAAGAGGCTTAGGTGGACAGATTTTGAAGATAGTTTTTCTCTGAATTATAAAAGTGTTGCTTTTATGGTATTTCTCGTATAATTTAGTCATTAAAATTCTCGATGCCCTTCTGATTCTAATTATTTCAAGTGCAACTTTCCCCTTCTTTCCAGATGTTCTTTGAAACATTTCTCATTTTCTTGGAGTACCCCAGCACGTTCTTTGATATTTATCTTTTCATTTATTGTTTTTACAATCAGGTCATTTTCCAGTTGCTTCTCTAATCATGCCCCTTCTAGTCTGAGGCACCATACCCTCAGTTCTTAGAAGCTTTCTGTCACTTCTTTTAGATAACTTTCTCCCACTTGTTTTCTCTCTTCCTTCTTTGTAACATTTCACACAGTTAAGTTCCTCTTCCCCCAGTTTTACAGTCTATTCATCTCTTTATTCTGCATGTGGTGGGGCCTTCTTGACACCATAGCCCTTCAGCCTACATGTTAAGTATTTTCATTTCTTCTACAGGATGCTGACTGGAACTTTCTAACTGTCTGGCATTTCAAGATAGACCCTGGTTTGGTAACAGGAGACCCAGACAGGTATTCTCAAAGATGCTCAGGGATGCAGCTGGCACCATCACAGGTAACGTTTGTGGAAAACTGTTCGAAGGCTTAGATCAAGAGCTCAGGAAGTTATTTTATTTTTAATGCTGTAATCTGTCAACTATATTATTTTGAATACTTTCTTCCTGCCCTTGAAAGAAACTTGAGCCATATCCAAGTATTAAAAATAGCCTCCCTTCTACAATTGTGTCCACAGACAATTGGGGACATCCGCCCTTGCAGGGGTGCTTTCAGGATGAGCCCATTTTGTCACTTTCCATAATTTTCACCTATGCCCAAGGAAACACATTCAGTCTGACCTAGAGTGAGGTTCTTTGGGGTCCTTTTGGGTATCCTCTCAGTCCTGTGGCTGCAGCAGTTGCACAGATGGACCAATTTGGCGATTGGAAGTTTGGATTTTGGTTCTTACTGAGTTCACATTCACCAACTTCTGAATTCATGGCCACCATGGCAATTGTGCATTTCTCTCTTGCATCTTTCCCATATCCCGATCTTCATTAACATGGTGCTTTCTAACTTACCCGACACTAGACTTTAGTAACTTCTACCCATTTCTTTTGTCATCTGATTTCTTTGTCTATTCACTTCCTTCTTTTTACTAGTTTATCAAGGAAGGCTTTCTTTTATAGACATTGTGACCTTTGACTATCGACAGTCGCTTGCTGAGGAAGATGCTGGCATGTCATCATGTAAAGGGGAGGTAAACATGATATAGTGAATCTAGTCACACTTAAACCAAAGTTCTCTTGGGTATTAGATAATAAATTCAGTTTAATTTCTAAGTCTTGTCATAAGGGCCTTCTATCTTAGAACCATGGTCTGTGGTTTTCACTGGCTTTTCCCCCTCAGTGTGGACGGAGAGACCCCCATAGGAGTCTCATGGCTCCTTATCACCCAGGACTGCAGGGGTTTTCTGAAGAGATGTTAAGATGAGTTTTCCTCTAACATTTAAGAGGATAAAACAGGTCCTTTTCCTCATTTCATACACACATAGCGAGGTCTTGGGGAAACTGTCAGATAAAATGAAGAAAACAAACCAAGAACCCCTTGGGTATTTGTCTTGAGTAGATTGCTAAGGTGGTTAATAATCGCTCTTAGACTGTTGCCCTTGCAATGTAGGCCCAGATTCCCTGTGAGTCAAAAGCAGCATTGTGGTGGATTGTTCTGTTGAGTTAGCTTCTGGACAGGGTTTTGTTATATAGCCCAGGCTCAAATGCTGCATACTCCTGTCTCTTCTCTAATTAGCTAGGACCACATGCCACCATGGCCAGGAGACTTTCTAGAAATGGTCACTGTGATTTCTCCCTTCATAGTCTCCTTTCTCACAGCGAGTAGCCTTGTCTTCTACACAAGTGCATCTCCCCTTGAGTCTGGGATTGCTTGATCCTTGCAAGAACTGATGGGATATATGGAGTGACACTCTGCCCATGTGCCATGGTCTTCTGAGACGACATGGCTTCTGTTTTTCCCTTGAGATCCAGGGTACTCTTGCTAGAGAAGGCCAATGGGGGGGCATTGGACCCCCACCCCCACTGCTATGTGGATCCAGTTTCCACACAGGTATATAGCATGCTCATGGATTCTCCAACTGCAGTTCTCTGCTGATCCTTTCTCTCCCTACAAACAGCCTAAGTCTCCAGCCTGCAGAATCACAGGGAATGGCTGTTATTATCTTCATCAATTATGTCTGTGATGGTTTGTTATGCACCAAGAGGAGCTGCCCATGAGCTCACTTTCGCAGACGCATTTAGTGTTAGAGTCACACAGCATACTGGTGCCTATACTTCACCTTTCAGAATTTAGGTCCTGTAGCTTCTGAGTCTTAAAGATCTATTTTTATTTCTCTCTCTCTCTCTCTCTCTCTCTCTCTCTCTCTCTCTCTCTCTCTCTCTCTCTCTCTGTGTGTGTGTGTGTATCAGTAATCATGTGCATGTGAATGCAGGTTTGAGTGGAGGTCAGAAACTCAGAACACACTGGAGCTGGAGTTATAGGAAGTTGTGAACTGCCCAACATAGGCACGGGCAACTGAACGTGGACCCTCTTCAAGAGTAGTGCAGGTCTTTAACCAGTGTGCCATCTCTTCAACCCCTGATTCTTAAAGAAATCTTTGACTCAAAGAAGACCAAGAACAATTTACAGAAAGATAGTGTTGATTATAGCAACATCACATGCCTACACTACTGTAAAAACCTGATAACAAAATTATATACGTAGGAAAAAGAAATCCTAAATTTATGGTAAAAGATCAACATTCCCAGAGCATTAAGCATTAGGAATCTAGTTGGAAAAATTAAAACAATCCCACCCTCTGTGTGCATCTATATGCATGTACATGTGTCTTTCTGTGTGTGCATGTGAGAATCTATATGTGCATGCTGTGTGTATGTGTGCAAGCATGTCCATATGCCTCCATGTGTATATGAATGTGTGTATATTTATTCATATATCAGTGGTCCCCATAACTCAGTAAGAAAATCAGATCCTAGAGACTGCAAAAACACTTTAGTTGATAAAGTGCTTGTCATGCAAGCATAAGAAGTTGAGTTAGAGTCCCAGAACTCATGTGCTTCTTATCCCAGCAGTGGAAAGGAAGATACAAGAGGTTCCCGAAGTTCATTGACCAGTCAGCCCCATCAAATCAGCAAACCCCAAATATCTATAAGAGACTCTATCTCAAAAAAAGGAAGAAGCTTAACAAAAAACTAAAGTAGACTGCTCCTGAGGAGTGATTCCTGAGGTCTTTACACACACACACACACACACACACACACACACACACACACACGAGCTGATTTTGGACATAATGTATTACAAATGTCTTAACAATACTTTGCTGTTGGTCTCCTGGCTTCTGATGTGAATTTCATCTTGTCTTGCAGTCAAATATATCAATATTTTCTTGGATGGCTTCATTTCTTCATGCCACCTTCAGAGCTCTTTTTCTCAGTATAAAATGCATCTGTGTTTCTTTGAGAATGTTACAATGTTTCTCTCTATGATCACCCTTCTCTATGTGGTCCATATGAAGTTTGTTTTGGTGATAGGAAGCTTGGCTCGGTTCTTCCTCAACCACCATTTATAAAGTGTAGCACCTTTTCCACATACTTTTTGTCCTGAGTCTTTTTGAGCGTTTGGAATCACCCGGGCTCTGCTCCCCATCTCCCTTGGCTCTGCGGTGCTTCAGATCATCACTCAGTGTTCTCTCCGGCTGTGGTTGGCTGAGGGGCTTCTCTTATCTCCCCTTCATCAACATTTCCTTCTTTAGCCATTATAACCTTTGAACTTTTCCAGGTGAACTTAAGACCGTTATATCAAGTTACCATCTCTCTTCGTTTGTCATCTCCATCCCCCACCCAACACGTCTGCTTGATTTGGAGGGCATAACAACAGATGTCAGCACTTTGCTAACCTGAACTCTCCTGCACAACAGCAAGGTATCATTGCATTTGTTCAGGAGCTCTGCTGGCTGACAGCTCTTCCTCATTGACTGTCTGTTAAGTTTACCTGTAGACATTTTAAAATGTCATTGGTCAGCAAAAAGACCATATAATACAAACATTTTGTCATTGCTCACTTGTTGAAGCAGACATAGCACCCTTGTGAGTGTACATGGTATCCCCACATAGCAAGGTGACTTTGGTTCCCTTCCCAATGTCTAAACTCATCACACGTAACTTGTAATGAGTTATTTCACCTGAGCACCACTCTATAATTGAACTTGACAGCATGAATGCTTCCAGTCTTGTCCTAGACGTGTTGTGCCTTGCACTGAAAGGTCTGCTGTTGGACCAGGCTGACTCTGGCACAGGCTGTAACACTTGGAAACTTGTTACTCTCAAAGAGAATCATCGTGTTCCTTTAATGGAGTTAAGGAGCTCATAACCTGAAGGCAGATATAAAGAAAAAAACCCTCCATGTTTAAATATCAGTGTTGAGTGGGGACCACAAGTATGCTCAGGTTGAGTCCTGTTCAGTAAATCAAAGTGTTTTGAAAGGATTAAGTGATGCACACCAGGGATTTGCCAGGGACAGCTCTATCTGCCTCAACACCCAAGGGAGAATGTAGCTGGATAAACATATTGGGAAAGAAGCCAAAACTTTGTAAATCCTATGTGTCAGAAAAGCTTCTTTAGTGCTATTTTAAAAAAGAGACATGTTAACATGACTAATTCTACCTGTGAACTATCTTATAGATGGCAGCCTGGAGTCTACCTAAGTGCCAGAAGATAACTTATGATACAAGGATGTAGGGAAGCCCGGTTACAGACACGGAGGGAGAGGACAATGTGCCCTGGCAAGTTTTTCTCTAGTTGCAGTTATCTCGGTTTGAAGAGTGATCAGACAGACCCTGCTGAAGACGGTAGGAGGACATTAGTACAGGAAATCCAGTATTTTGTGGAAGGTGATAAAAATCTTAGGAGACATTTCAACACCTACAAGATTTTGATCAGGGGATAGTAAAGATCAAAAGATAAAGGGAAGTGTCTTCCAAGATGTTTATGAGCACAGCCTGGCATTCTTTAATGATTGCATGGACACTGTCGCTCTGAGACTTTGGCAGGGACCTTTCTGGGCAGAGACATCTTGGAAGTTTGGACTTCTCTTATATTGACTAATGGGCAAAGGCATCTAATCAACAGTGAAGAAGTGGTCACTTTCACCTCTTGTAGCTGATTTCAGAACATCCATGAGTTTCAGAAACAGACCTGTCCATCAGCTTCCACAACAAAAGTTAAGTGCCAGCTTCCATATTTTCTCATTTCTTTATATCATAGGATGCTCTGGTCCCATCCCTTTTCCCTGAACAGTCATAGCACAGGAAGAAAGGAGTTATCTTTCCAGGGGTGAGATGGGTAATATTAAGATAATTCCATAAAGATTTCTTTGCTTATCACTGAGTTTTATCCCATGAGAATCATGAGGTCATGATGGCAGATGTCAAGGATCAGAGTCAACTAGCATTCCTATGAATCATCTTCTACATCTCCTCCTAGCATTTGAAGACAAAAGCTCAGCGTTCATCTACATTTTTCATTTACCAAATAAGAATTTTCTTTAATCTTTGAGATCTGAAAAGTTCAATAAATTGCTCCAATATATCACCAGATAATTGAAAACCATCTTTAATTATGTAGTTACGAAGAACTAACAGCAAAACAAGCCTGTCATTATTCTATCTTATTATTCAGCAGTCAGACACAATGACCGAGTCCAAGGAAAGACAAACTCTCAATCCCCACTGATAGTGTTGAGTGGTGGAGAAGTGTGGACCAAGGATATGAAGAAAGGACAAAGTGGGAAAACAACTCTTTTGTGAAATTCTTAAGATGTGTGTCAATAGAGTTTCAAGGTGACAATTTCTATGTGAACGAGCCATTTATAATTGTATTAAGACACTGCTTAGTTGATATGTGGATGGGTAGAAATCAACCTTTCAGGAAGACCGAGGGATCCTGCTTTTCTCCCACAGATCCCCTCCATAATAAGAACAGAGGCAGGTCCCTGTCATTGTTCTAGATAATGGATTACCTACACATCCATTTCCAAGCGTAATGACACTCTTGCTTATTAAAGACCTCTCAGCTGAAGGGGCAGAATATTATGAACTGGCCGAGCCATTCATTTTCTTGAATATGTTATTCAGTATTTTATGCTAAACCAGCAATACACCATCCATTTTAGTACAATGATCCTTATGTTCAATAAAATTGAAGTGTCGCATCATAAATCATTAGAGTCATTTATTTTACATTAGACACATTAGCCACTATATTCCATAATCTATTACAATAAGGTGGATTTAAATGTACCCCAAGGAACTGCAGTAATAACTCCAGAACCAAATATAGCAATTTATGGATAAAATATGCTTAACCTAAAACTGCACTAGCTTTTGTGATGGCTGTGAACTCTGAATGGAATTTAGTGCTGATGGGGGCTGAACTCAGCCACAGAGGGAGAGAGAGAGAGAGAGAGAGATAGAGAAAGTGGCAAATGACAGACCTGCCTCTAATTTTCTGTTCATTAGTTTTACGAATGTACAAGATTAATAATTACAGAATTCATCAGTGAGACACAAACTTTGTAGGAGCAACTCAAACTCAGCTGTAACATCTCCTCAATACCACGTGTTCAAGACCATCTGTGAACTTCTCAGTGCTGTTACTCATCAGCAGCAGTGTCCTGAAACTCAGCCCCACTTAGAAGAACTTACTAATTCTGACTCTGTGAACCTATTGGAAAGAGCTACCAAGAGGAAGTTTTTATATCAGATAATATTTTTTTTTTAGCTCCCTTGTTTTCAAGACAAGGTGTTGATACATAGCTCAGTTTGGTTGCTTTGTAGCTCTATTTGGTTTGGAACCCGTGAGCCTCCTGCCTCAGTTTCTCCTGTGTTGGTACAATATGGCATTTACCAAAGAATGTTTAGGTCCTCTTTAAGTTTATGGAATGCTTTCTTTTATTAGCAAATGAAATGACAGTGGTAAACTCTTAGTCCATGAAGAACTCTATCATATTCTAGATATGCTTTCCTGTTTGATATGTACCTCTTTTTGAAATGCTCATGTGTAAGCAAGAAAGCCATATTCTAATATTCAATGTTGTCCCTGGCTCGGCATGCTTCCACTTAATCATGGGGAGTTTCTTACTTGTAATTATAGTGGCACCTCCATACTGCTGAGATTTCCAGACACCTCTGCTGGCAATCTTAAGTCTTTGAGAGTTAATCATGAAATAAGACTTGACTTATTACACTCCTAATAGTAAGCCTTTGCTGTTCAGTTGTTAAAAAGCATGGTTATGTCTGTGTTCAATTTCAGACAGCGTGGGCCTGAATTGGCAGTCAAAGTTTTTATTTAGAAAATTAGAGAACAAGTTAAATTTATTCTTTCAAAATTATCCATCCATCCATCCATCCATCCATCCATCCATCCATCATCCATCCATTTATCCATCCACACACTCACCCATACATCCATCCACACACTCACCCACCCTTCCATCCACACACTCACCCCTACAACCATCCACACATCCAGCTCATCCATCCATCCATCCATCCATCCATCCATCCACTTACCCATCCATCCATCCACACACTCACCCATACAACCATCCACACATCCAGCTCATCTACTCATCCCTCCCTCCCTCCCTCTCTCCCTCCCTCCCTCCCTCTCTCCCTCCATCCACACATCCAGCTCATCCACCCACCTATCCTCTTTCATGCCTCTCTTCCTTCTCTTATGCTCATCTAATTATTCATTTGTCCAGTCTTTGACCAGTGAATTTATGAATATCCCAAGCATACTTAATACCTTCCCCCATGGCAGGGCCACAATGGTATCATAGGCACCAAGATGGGGAACTACTTTGCAACAAGGTATTTTCAATGAGTGCACCATTGTGCTCTATGCAAATACTGCACTTACAGCATTTATACTTGTCAAATACTGTGAGTGTTAAGCTTTAGCATTTATTCATGGACACATTGAATTTTGAGGGAAAGAGAAAACCATGCATGGTCTTGTCTTGTGAGTTATGCTTTTCCTGGCCTAAGTTCTTTACTGACACAATGCCGAGTCAAATAGTGTTTTCTAGGTTTCCTTCTCAGATCTAAAGTTGGGAGAAAATTATGTTCATTGTCTTTTTAATAAAAAAAAAGAATGGAAGAAGAGAAAAAAAGATGAAAGGAGGACAGACAGACAGACAGACAGGAAAACATCCATCTTTGCCTCCCTTGCTAAGGCCTGCATGCTAGCCTGCTGCTTCCTTTGTCTTTCGTTCCTCACCTGTATCATGAACCCGAGTCTGCTGCTCTCACACTGCTCTGTAATGGAGCACACTGACTTCACACAATCAGTGACACAATCAGTGAATCTGGTGTCGATTCAGCCTGCAGCTACCCTGTCTAACCTTTCAGCATCAGCACCCAGCACTCTTCCCAGTGTGCCAGGCTACCTCCCCCAGGCATGCTTCTTCAAATGAAATAAAGCTTCATTTTCTTTGCTCAATCTGGTCCAATTGGATTACTTAGCTTAAAACATCGAAGGGTACTACTTTGTGCCATTTTTTATACTCTGGCCCTAGTGGGTCTGGATGGTTTTCATGCACAATTGAGGCTTTTCTGTAATACTACTGCCATTGTTTGTTTGTTCTGTCAATTATGGAGAAAAATGATACCCCTTATCTCTAGGTAGATAGAACGAAGTTTATATAAACACACACTAAAGATGAAAAAACAATGGTCCCAGAGTAACCTCTGGGCTCAATCATGCCTAGTAGACAGGGCTTATGAACAGTGTGTGTGTGTGTGTGTGTGTGTGTGTGTGTGTGTGTGTGTGTGTGCATATGTGCCTGTGCATGCATACAAGCTTACACACACTCACATGCATGTGTACTAGTGTATGTGTACACATGCACCCTACATCTTGAGATCAAGTTTAGACACCTGGGAAGATTTCTGAACCTCTGAGTAAATCATGAGATTCTAATCTTGGGAAAACAACCTTCTTTTGGTTGATCCAGCTGAATGAGCCGAATACAGCAATCAGTCTTAAGTGTGGCCTCCAATGGGGTGGGATGGCGATGCAGATAACCACACACAGAAGCTCATGGTGTGGATAAAGGGATGCAGGAAGAGGTGATTTTAGCCCAAATGCTAGAAGACTCCCACTTCTTGTCTGTACATAGTTTTAATCAAATCAGGATGGAGGAAGAAGTAGATTTAGAAGGAAGGCTACGGAGGCTCAAATTTCAAGGGGCTTCAGAATCCCTTGCTGCATGGAGCCTTTTCAAGGCCTGGAAAGGAGCTAGCAAATTTGTGGTTACCTGCATGCAGCTGAGAAAGGACATCCCAATGGCCATGGCTACCTTCTCCACATGCTGACATTCCCTGAACCATATGTCTTCCTGGGTTATCTGGGACAAGCTGGACTAAGGGGGAAGACTCCCTATAGTTCCTCACTGACAGGTTGTAGTTTAAGGCCTTAAGTATTTGTGTGTAGTCTTAGGCCATTTGCCCTAGTCAGCACAGGAATGAAGGTTGATCTGGGGATGAGGGACAAATCCTGTCCTGTTAGACACTAAGACTCATCTGGGTGTTAAACAGGGCTTTCTCATGTCTCCCCCTTAAAACAGAATACAGCTATCCACAAATGACCATTGTGCTTCTTTCTCTGGACACTGACCTGGATGTCTTTGTGCTGGAAAACTGGTAACAAACTCCAAAATCCCAACCCAGGAGCCTGATGTTGCCTTGGAGCCCATGAATGTTTTCCATTGCCAACCAACCTGACAGTTTACATAGACACTAGAAATGCTTCCCAATCATTCCAGTAAACCAGAAGTAAACTATAATCAGTGCATTTAGGAAAAACTGAATCGGATTTCTTTCTTTTCTATAGAAAACATTTCTAAGAGGAAGAAACAAAGAATAAAGAAACTTCCAGAGAAGGCTCCTAGCCTGACACTATTACTGATATTACCGAAGACATTTTCTTTAAGCTAACAAAGAAATTATACTAGTAGATACAAAGTAAGAAAAAGTAATCAAATGAAAACTTTAAATTTCAGTATAAATACTAAATATTTATTTTCTCTTATAGGCTTCTCTATATCTTTAAAGTGATTTTTTTTTCTTTTCTTCCCTCAGATGTATCTTGTAATATTTAGAAATCATAGTAATGGTGCTTTATACCCTTACCCCCCCAAAAGAAACTTCCAGAGGCAAAATTAGAAGAGTTATAGAATTATAGTTAACTAACAAATAGGACATTGGTTCTTTCAGCTTTGTATTTGTTTAATCTTTTGTAGTTTTCTATTTCTATATAATTTTAAGAGTTTATAAATTGTTTAGTTTTCTTTTTCTCCTGAATAAAAAAAAGTTCCTTTTGTGCTTCTATTTTATTCCCCTTTGCATTTATAAATTTCTGTTGCTTTTCACCCAGGGTTCTACTTTTCATGCCCTGCTAATCTGGTGAACCAAGAGCTTGAGAAATGAATTTTATAATGAAGCTGAGGAAGGTGTAGATCTGTGAGCCAATGGACTGAAAACAAGGCCCAAAGACAAGTCAGGAACTCACTGATGCTGTTAGAGGGCTAGAGAGGAAGGAACTCACTGACGCTGTGGGAAGGCTAGAGGCAGGCCTGGAAACTGCACATCCAGAGACAGTGGTAGACTAGACACGTAGAGGGAGGGACAGAGAGAGAGACAGAGACTGGGAGAGTGCCATAGAGGATCCTAGCTATCTCCCACCTGGATTCATCTCAAAGTTCACACCCTCACACTGAGACTATGCAAGTATGTACCATAAATGGTAGCAGCAGGACACATCTGCCAGGGCTCTGATGGCTCCTACAACATGGACACACACACACACACACACACACACACACACAAACACACACACACACACACACACACACACACACATATAAGACATAGTACTACTCTTGACTTTGTGTCTAAGAGCATATGTTTGATGGAATGGGGAATGTTTGCTGATACAGGCTAGGAAAAGAAGTGAACCTCATGCTCATATGACAGGACGTTCTAAGGCTATGACAGGGCTGTAAGAAGACATGGTGCTGCTGCAACCAACCCTACATTGTAGTCCAAACAGGAGCTTGAAGACTGAAGGCAAAGTGAACATACATCTATTAAAGCTCAGCAATGAAACCCGAAGGGTAAAAGTAACCTGTGATGCACAGCTGAAAACAGATGGGAGAGGGGCAAATGTGCTGACAAAGACCAATGGGCTATTAGTCTTTGAGGCTGTGAGCAAAAGGCAGGGATGGGCTATTAGCCCATTGGCTCAGACATACTTCTTGTATAAAAGAGGCTAGAAATACTGATTTGTTGAGAAATGTCTTTACATGGTTTTATCCTTTTATTTATTTATTTATTTATTTACTTACTTAAACTTTTTTTCTTCTCTTTTACATCACGTTCTGGACAAGTTTCCCCTCCTTTCACTCCTTCCAGTTTCCCTTTCTTCTCTTCTCTCCCCCATATCTACTCCTCCTCCATTTCCCTTCAAATAAAAAGAGTAGGCCTCTCTAGGAGGCCTCACTCAACATGGTCTAACAAGACACAATAAGATTAGGCACAAACTTCATATCAAGGCTAGACTAGGCAGCTCAATAGGAGCAAAAGAATCCCAACTACAGGCAAAGAGTCAGAGACAATCCTTACTACCACTGTTGGAAGTCTCACAAAAACACCAAGCTACACAACCATAAGGTGTGTGCAGAGGACCTAGATCATATAGGATCTGTGTTTGTTGGTTCATTTTCTGTGAACCACTATGAGCCCTGCTTAGTTGGTTCTGTGGACCATGTTCTTGTGGTGTCCCCTACCACCCTGACTCCTACAATCTTTCCTCCTCGTCTTCTGGGGGATTCTCCTGACTCTGCCTAGCGTTTGGGTCTCTGCATCTGCTCCCATCAGTGGCTGGATGATGCCTCTCTGATGACATTTGAGCTAAGCACCGATCTATGAGTACAGCAGAACAGCATTGGGAATCATTTCATTGATGTTTTGTTTTGCCAGTCTTGCTTGAGTCTATACTGGGTCTCTGGGCTGTCCTACCTTTGGTTCCTGGCCACCCAGGCAGTCTCTTGTGTAGGCTCCCTCCCATGACATGGGCCTCAAGTTGGACCAGTCATTGGTTCGACACTCTCACAAGTTTTGTTTCATCATTACCCCAGCACATCTTGTGGGCAGGATAGATTGTAGGTGGAAGGTTTTGTGACTGAGTTGATACATAACCCCACTGCTGGGAGTCTTGCCTGGTTAACAAAAATAGCTGCTCTAGGTTCCATCTCCATCATTACCAAGATACTATGATAGGGTCACTCCAGGGAGTTTCTGCATCACCTCCAAAATGTCCTCAATTCCAGTCATTTTTTCCAGTACTCTCTCATTCATTCCTCCCTCCCTCACCTGAATTCTCTTGTTCCTACCTGCTCTGGACCCCAATCTACCCCCAAAACTATTCTCTTTCCCTTTCCCGGGGAGTTCTACATGCTCCCCCCTTTAGTCCTCCTTGTTACTTATCCTCTTTGGGTCTGTGGATTGTAGAATGATTATCCTTTAGTAAACAGCTAATGTCCACTTACAAGTGAGCACATTTAAGTGAACTTCTTAAGTTCTGTCCCAGTGAGTTCTCAGTAACTTACAGTCACACCCCCTTTTAAATGATTGAACTATATAAACCCACTGCCCACACCACCTTTACTCCTCCTCTACACTTAGATAGATCAGAAAGAAATGTTTGGGTCTTTCATTTTGACTAGCTGCTAACTACTGTATAATCCCAACTGATCTGTTTAACATGTCAAACAAAATCTCCAGTTCTCATCTGTGATATAAAAACAAAGGACAACAATCTACTCTGCCTACTTCATGGCTATGTTATTCAAATCTGTTCAATTGCTACCTGTCAATAGAAAAATAAAAATATATTCAAAATTAGAGATTGGTGATTTCAAAAGTAAATGGTGCTTTTAATGGTGACCTTAATTTTTAGAAAGACAATCAGCTAAAGTCTTCTCTTTCCACTTTTGGAAATGAATACACTAAGTTTTCTTCAAAGTCTGATTCTACTCCTTCTCCTTGGCATTTCCAAATGGCTGCTTCATGTAACAGGTACTTTTAATTGCTAATTCGGCACAGTCTAGAATCATGTGGGAAGGGACTCTCCACAAAGCGCTATCTAGATCAGGTTGGCCTGTGAGATGTCTGTGGGAGATTAATCTGCTTAGTTTAACTGACATTGTAAGACATGCCACCGTGGGTGGCACCAATCCCTAGGCAGAGGGTTCTCAACTATACACAGAGAATCACAACTGGACAGGATAGAGAGAGTAAGAGATTATGCAGCACTCAGTTCTAGTGGGATGTTTTTATTAAACCCTTTCCCTCAAGGCCCAGGGATCTATGTAGAAGTCAGAAGGAATGTAAGAGCCAGAGGTTTTAAGTGACTCCAAGAAAAGTGTCCTCCAGACACATCAGGATTGATGTATTTATGAACTCACGGAAACTGTCAATATACACAAGTCCATCCCAGGTTCAAGCACTGAGAAGGGGACGTAGACATGGATTCCCACCCCTAAGAAGCTATTTGCAATTGACATCTATTGGCCTTAAGCACCAGCACACAACACAAGGCACAAAATTCTGGGTCAGATTCAGGAGCAAACATGTTTAGTGGCTATAAATTGAATCAAAGAAGTCCATGGGCTAAAGGATTACAGGTTCTAGACAGGTGACAGACATAAGAAAAGGTCTGTCAGAGGGAGAACAGTAACCCTGCAGAAAATACAAGGATAGCAAGACAAATGGATGAGAGAGGAGTGTTGCTATTGACTAGTCATTTGGGCAATTTTAGGAAAATACACTCATGTGAATTTTCAATAGTGACACACCAACCAGTCGTATCATGAAAGAATGTGGTTAAGGACAAACCAAGTTCTAGCATCAGTCTGGGCTATGCTGTAATAGTAAACAGTTCCACATATTCACCCTCTGTAAAATGAAAGGCTATTTCTTTTTTATGTACCACTGCCATGCTGAGCTAGTAGGGAATTGCTATGTCATCTGAGACTCAGACCTGTGAAACAGCAGCCATCACCAATGCTTCTGGTCATTCCACCTTGAGAAAGAGAGTTCTGTAGGCTAGAACCCAAACGTTTGGGTGGAAATTTACAAGTGACTCAAAGTTCACCACATACTGAATCTGCCCCTATTCCAATTCCAGGATCAGTCAAGGGCACTCCAATCTTCCTGCTCAGAAGAATTGTCCAGAATGTATGCAGAGGAGCCTGAAATTTGCAGGAGAGCCTGCTCTCAGCCTCATCAGTTCTGTTTAAGGTAGACAAGGCAAATACTGGGTAGAAGATCCCTGCACATGTGCAGCTGGAGAAGCCCTATTCAGGGAGTTATCTCATTCCTTCTCAGATGAGAAGGAACCATACAGTGTTAGAGATTCAGACGCCATGAAAACAGGAGTCTGAAAACTCCAAGCAGGAATGGCTGAGTGAAAAAAGAAAATTTAGATGACATTGTTAGCAAACACAGGAGGGCAGTATCCCATAGAGTGGCAAAGGGCTTTG
>NW_021621338.1:12763964-12813850 GCF_004785775.1 Grammomys surdaster | reverse complement strand
GCTTTGGTAGATTGACACATGGCTTGTCACCTGAGTGTCAGTTGGTATATTCAGACAGAGATACAGAGATACTAAAGGCCCCCATTCTTAATTGGAGAGACCAGAGGAAGCTACAAGCACACTGGATTTGAGAGGAAAGACATTCAGACTGAAGATCAAACCACATTCCTATACCTGAAGTGGGGCCATTACATTGAAGAGCACCCATATACCTGGTTACCTGCCAGACACGGGGCACTATCAAAGGAAAAGGGCATGTGAAGGTTCGACTGTTCCTCAGGACCAGGAAGAACCACAGCAAAACTATCAAGACACAGGAAGTGCACCACAAAAGCAGCAATGTTGTCAGGGCAACCAACGGTCAGTGAGTTGGGCATTAGATTAGCTGATTTCTAACATTTCACAGGGCTAGAAACTTCCTGATTTTGACATCTTCAGTATTTACCCACTCCAATTCTTCGGGTTTGAAGTACAGCAGGAACAGCTGTCCCTGGGCTCCAGAACACAGGGGAACGTTCTAGGGAAACATAACACCACAGGCCAGGGAATCCATCAATCTGCTTCTCCAAGGGTCTAGGCAGTATTTTCAGCTTTGCTGACCACATGATCTCCACAGCAACAATCAGTGCTAATGAGAAACAGTCATAATAATAAGCCAACTGATGGACAGATTATGTGCCAACAAAACTGTATTTACAAAAGTAGAAGTTAGGTAGTATTGATTTGTGGAATGTAGTTTGCCCATCCCCCACTGTAGGCAGGGATATGAATGCAATATTATACAGGAACTCTACACTCTGGGGATCTTTCTCATTCTACTTTCAGAAGCACAACAACAAGGATAGACCGGTACTGGGACTGCTCAAGTCTTAGCAAAGATGAGGAAAGCAAATAGCCCCTGGCTTAGTAAGCAGTGGAGCCTTAAACAAAGTACAGAGGCCTGAGTACAAAGTCCATTAAGTACAGAGGACATTAAGAAATGTGTGTGTGTGCATGCACGTGTGTGTGTGTATGCATGTGTGTGGGCATGTTTGTGCATGTGTGTACATGCATGTGTGTGCACGTGTTCATGCATGTGTATGCATGTGTGTATGTGCATATGTGTGTATGTACATGTGTGTTTATGCGGGCGCGCACGTTTGCATGTGTGTGCACACATTTGCACAAGAGTCTTTCCCTCTCTATCTCCCTCTCTCTCTCTGTCTCTCTGTCTCTGTCTCTGTCTCTCTCTGTCTCTGTCTGTCTCTCGCTCTTTCATGTGTGTGTGTGTATATGTGTGTGTGCGCATGTGTTTTTGTGTGTGCGTGCGTGTGTGTGTGTGTATGTATGTGTGTGTGTGGTGGCTCTATGGCCAAGCTTACAGGCTTGGACAAGGACAGAACACATACCCATGTCTGCTCGAATCCCCAAGGGTGGAAGCCCAGACAAGCCACGATCAAAGAAACAAATGCCTTTTGATTTGAAATAAGAAAAATGTTCATCTCACCCCAGTATGAGCATGTTTAGTTCATCACCAGGCATTATTATAATGATATGCAAATTGTGCAAAAGGCAGACATCTTCCCAACTATGTTTTCATTAAAGATTCAGCTTTTTTCCCTCCAGAATAATAGCAAATGACATGCGAACTTCTTATGAACTATAGGTCATGAAAGGATTTGGTATTGGCATTTTAATCTAAAAAGTCGTGCGCCAGAAAAATCAATATGTTTCAGTTGCAGCCCTCAGCTGCAATTTTCCTCGTGTAACAGGGTCTTTTTCTTTCCTTCTTTCTTCTTCTTCTGCTAAGTATTTTTTTTTTAAGAATGAATAATTCCTGGTTTTTCTATGAAACAAGCTGCTGTATTATAAGGTAATGACATCAATAACGCATTACATGTAAACAGAAAATGAACAAAAAATCATTCAAGGCCCTTTTGAAACTGGAGTCCCTTTCATCAGCCCTATTACAGGCTCCATTCACATTATCGGATTGAACCACCCTGCATAACCGAGGTGCTGACAAGTCCTGATTACCAAATAACTCCTGGATCCCTCTCAGGCAGGTTCACCGAGAGGACAGGAATAGCAGGCCTTCCTGGGGGGTGGTTGGCTTGCCGCAGGGGCCCCATCAACGAAACTCAATGTCGCCACTCCCCTGCCCCAAACTCAGGACATTGGGCTTCCTGGCATGTAATTGGGTGTTTTCCTCCCAAGGCTCTGCTTGCTTTAGATAACAGTGGTTTACAATGTAGACAGGAGGAGGCCAGGCTGAGGCTCCCAATTCTCGATCCAATCGGTAGAGGTCTCAGCTTAGGCTGACTGTGTGGCAGACTGCACGTTTGTCTAGTGTCACTCAGGGTGAGACAAGGCCTGGCTATCTAGCATGCACTGGCTGACACTGACTCTCTGGCTTCCTGAGTGCTGAGGTTACAGGGGTTCAGCACACTACCCATCCTAGATGAATCAAAAGAAGAAAGAGCAAGGGCATGTGGGACAAGAAGAAGACCAGACAGTAAGATCAAATCAAATGTTCCAGTGTTTGCAAAAGTAACCACTGCCCTTCATTCCTCAATCCCTGGTCCTGATGTTGGTTGACATCTGGATGGTCTTTGAGTAGAAGCAGAATGTTCTTATGACTTGCCGTATGAAATCCATTGCCCCCCATCCTGTCACCAACTAGGTGAGAAGGTGAAGACATTCCATTTAGAGGAAAAACCAGAAAAACCAAAAAAGCTACTTGCCTGGCTGGCCTGCCTAAGATCCGTAGGTAGGGGTGGCCTTCTAGAGCTGCCCAGCCTCAGGGCCAGGACCTAGTTCATCATCTAAAGTTGCCTAAAGATTGTGGTCTGTGGTAAGCACAGGGCAACCACCAAGCCAGTCTCAAACTATTCTTTCAACAAGCAAACTGTGGTTTGCCTGCTGGGTGGTACATCTCCATATGTTTGACAGAACCTCCAGTTAGGGAGAGATGAGACTTTGAAAATAAGACTCTGATCTTCCAGCTAGGCTGGGGAGCCTTACTTCGGAGAGATGAAGATTTCTTAATTAATGCAGGCTCCATCTTTTCCCTCTCCTGTTTCCTTAAAAATCTCTCCATTCATAGCTAAGCTCACACTGAGATACATTACAAACATAAGACAACACTGTGCTAGCATGCTTACTACAGTGTTTTACATTAATATGTGTTTTGTGGTACAGGTTACAGCATATTCTAGTATAATCTATTGTCCGCAGCACAGCAGGGAATGAGCCCAAGTGGAGATGCTTGGGTTCAAACAGTAGTGTACCCATGACTGGTGTACACATTGTGATGTTTCATAATTTCTCTATGTCTCGGTTTCCAAATGGTGAACTACCTACAGAGTTTAGTACCTGAGAAAATATGGAAACCTTTAGACAGCATTAACATAAATGGTAAAATCCTTTGAGAAGTAGGATTATTATTTTATGGCAAATATGGTAAAATTTAGATTTCTTCCTCAAAGTCACTGAAGAGTTTTGATGAAGGAGTCACATGATTGACTGTCTCTTTTAAAGCGATCCCTCTAGCTGTTATTCAGGGTCAGTCCCGAAGAACAACAGTGGTTGCAGAAAATAAATTTAAGCAGCTATTATGAGAACTCAGTGGGATCACATGACATCTCAGAGATGGCAGGTAATGGCTTAATTCTGGCAAATTCAAAGTCACGGCTCATGGGATGTGCAGAAGGAATAAAGGCTGGGAATGAGCAAAGAGTCCCAGATTCTCCCAAGGGTGGTCCAGCTGATGAGAAGGCTGGAAAAGTGGAAACAGAGACAGGTAAACTCATAGCTGCATCAAGTGTTTACTGCAAAGCCAGGCACAAGGAAGCTTGTGACTGGGGACAGTGGAGCCCAACATGGTTAAGATTTGGGGTATCAAAATACTTGCCAGGTAGTTCTACTTAGAGTTGACTGGAAGACTGTCCCTTGGCTTCACAGTTGAGCTACTTTACCTGTGTTTTATGAGAGACAACCTAACTCTCCAAGCTTCAGGAAACTAACATGGACACTTGCTTCTAACATACATACGTTATGAAATCTCACAGATCTAAAACCAATACTGAGTCATCCCAAATGTATAGACTCCTACTGTGACCTACTTATGCTTCAATGATAGACTCTCATCTTCGGTCCTGGCAGTGTATTAAATTAAAATGTGTTATGCAGTGCACAACACAGTGTGTGAGTTAAAGAATCTAGTCAGATAAACTAGATATCCTGTGTTCCCCCTCCCCCAACTCCAGCAAGCTTGCATTCTGTGTACATGCCTAGTAGGAATCAAAACACCTAGATGATTATAGCCTGTTTTCTAGGCCACCAGCACACTTTCCAGAAAGCACTCTTCTAGTTCGTCCCACTGTTTTCTACTTCCTGCTATTGCTACTTCCTGTTACCACATCCCTGTGACTGGATTGAATAGGCAGAGACCCTGCATCTTCAGAGGACTGCTTTTGCAGAGGGATGCTCGACATCTTGCTACTTTCATCTAGGGGAGTTGTCAAGCAGTGCTGGCTCACACCTTTATTCCCAGCACTTGGGAGGCCGAGACAAGCAGATCTCTGTGAACTGATTGGGAGACTGTCCCTTAGCTCCTGAGTTGAGCTACTGAGAATTTGTGCATTGAAAGAACTTAAATTCAACACTCCACAGGTATCCTTTACTCCATGCTCTGCATTCCTAGATGGAACAGCCTCACTCGTATTAGCTGCTCAGGGGATGATGCAGAGCCACTGGTATTCTGCCTGAGGTCCAATCTAAAGGATGTTCAAGGGGAAAGGATTTTGGTCTCAGCTTTTGCCTTGAACATTGGAACATAAACCTTGAATACGAATGTACATTGCTTCAAAGCCCTGATTCTTCATCTTGGCTTTACATTGGCCTCACCTGGTGAGCTCTCGTAGCTAAGATGCCCAGATGCCTATAGACCCTATTCAGTGAATTTGCTAGAGACTCAGGTGTCAGGCTCAGTAAGTTTCCATGAGAAGTTCTACTGTGTGCAGGGCTTTAGAGGAGAACTCACACAATTCCTGATCAGGTCTCTGCTTATCTTAGGACATTTTCCTTTCAAAGGCAACAGATGTGTAAAGTGTGCATGTATTCATAACAGAAGACACGACAGACCTAGGGGCATCTACCAGAGTTTTTATGTGTCTGGGCTTTAGGTCATCTCTGTGTTCTTGCAGCAAGTTTTACCAGAACTCCATTTAGCAGTATTCTCTCTCAAAGCCTGGGCTATTGCTAGTCACATCTGGTCACTTAACCTGCCTTCTATACTTTGCAATTGAAGAACATATCAAAAGGCCGGGTGTGGTGGAATTCAGCTTTAATCTTTGCATCTGGGAGATGGAGGCAGACTGATCTCTGTGAGTTAGGGGCTAGTTATGTCTAGATAGTGAGTTCCCAGCAAGAACGATAGTAGAGACCCTGTTTTGAATGAATAAGTAAATTAGTTAATTAATTTAAAAGAAACAAATCAAGCTATTTATAAAATGTTAGCACTTGGGAGGCTGAGTGGGGGAGGATTGCTACAACCTGGGCTAAGACTGACTCCCAGGCTGTCTGGAGCTTAGAGTAACACTGTGAGAACATGTTGTAAGGCAGGCCCTGACTCCACAGAGCCTGAACATAGTTCTGTCCAGTTCTGCTGAGGATCATGGTGAGTTTTTACCATAGCTATGTCCCATCAAGAAGGAAACCTCTGGTTCTACAACCACCCATTTCCTTCAGAGGCAAGAGGAAGAGAAGATGACTGCCATCTAGACAGGACAGGTTGCGGTCTGGCAGTGTGTGTGTGTGGGGGGGGACTGAATCCCTCCACAACTGACCGGCAGAGACAGGAGGGCATGAAGGCCAGGGTGGACTGGGGTCTTCATCCTCATAGGCAACCCAGATGTGCTGTTGTTATCAACTATTATCTTCTGCCAACTTAACAGACAGGCTGGGGCAGTCAGGTCAATACCAGCAGCAGAAAGAACTTGAAGAAAGGTACAGGGTGCAGGAACAAGGAGATTGGGGCAGGGGGTGGGTGGGGGAAACAGGTGGTGGGGTGGGGGTGGAGAGCAGCCCAAACTAAGCATGTAAGAAAATACTGTCAGGAAACCTGATGCTCCTTAAGCCAATTAAAAACCAAAATGGGAAGCAGAGCAAAGGGCCCCAGCAACTCTGAAGGCCAGTCGAGCAGATTTTCTCTGCTCTCTAGTCAACATCTCTACAAGCTTGGGTTTGTTCATTTGCAAGCAGAGAGAAAGATATCGGAAAAAAGTTTCTTCCATTGTGACAAGCGGATGGGCTGGACTGCTGCTGAGCACCCCCAGAGAGACTCTGCTTGGAGAAAAGAGCAGGTGGCCTTTCAGAAACAAGTCTAAGAAACAGAGTGAGTCTAGGCCTTCATTGTTGCTGAGGGTCAGAGCCATTCTGAGGAGAGCTTCCAGCATCCCTCCAAGATTGTCTGTGGTCCAGCCCCCATAGAAAACCAGAACATATGGAAAAACACTGGGATAGTGTGTTTGCTATTGCGTGCTCTCTCTCCTGTCCCTTCTCTAGTTTCTCTCTTTCTCTTCACTTCTCTTTCCTTTCCCCTTTTCACTTTTCTCTCCCCATTCTCCCACATACAGAAGAATACCTTAATATTCTTACTACAAAGCATGTTTAAGGGCTATTTTCACAAAACCCTTGTTTTCTCATTGGGCACAGTTCAGCTTTGGTGAAGACCTTTTTTTTTTAAACTTTCTTGTTTTTAACTTTTATTCATTTTATTATTGAGATTATAATATGATTTTGTCATTCTCCTCCTCCTTTCCTCCATCCAAACCCTCCCCCACACACCCATCCTTGTTCTCTTTTAATTCCATGGCCTCTAGTTTTCATTAATTGTTGTCACACATGTATAATGCAAAGAGCTGGCTCTTTGAGAAAATAAACAAGATTGCCAGAGCTTTGGTCCAATTAACTAAAAGAAAGAAAGGATCTGAGCTAATAGAATCAGAAAAAACAAAGAAAGTTTACAACAGATACCAAATAAATCCAGATGATTATATTTTAATAACCTGCATTCCATTAAGCTGGAAAATCTAAATGAAATGGATGAATTTGTAGATTCAGCCAAATCATCAAAATCAAAACTGGTCAACAACCTACATAGACCCACAAGGAATGAGGCTCGTGACATAGTGATACAGTAGCTTTCAGCTAAAGATAGTTCAGGGCCAGATGGACTCACAGCAGAATTCTACAAGACTTTCAAAGATCTTCAGCCTATGCTTCTTAAAACATAAAAAAGAAAGAAAGAAAAGAAAGAAAGGAAGAAAGAAAGAAAGGAAGAAAGAAAGAAAGCAAGAAAGAAAGAAAGAAAAGGAAAGAGAAACAGAAGGTGCCCACCCAAGCTCCTTCAATGAAGCGTGAGAATATGATTACATCATTCTAATTAATTACTCTAATAAATACTAAAAACAGGAAAACACACAACAACAACAAAGAAAGAAAAATAGAAAACTCGAGACCAATAACTCGTTTGAATACAGATTAATCAAAGCTCAATAAAATAAGTGCAAAAGAATACAGACACATAAAAAAATCCACTATAATCAAATATCTTAATCACTGGAGCACAGGGATGGTTCAACATATAAAACCCAATAAATATAATATACCATGTAAATGGAGTTAAAGACAAAAATCACATGATTATCTAAATAGATTCAGGAAAAAATGTCATTTTGTTTTTTGTTTGTTTTGTTTTATATGATGGCTGTAGGATGTACACCATGATACTCAGCTCAGGACTTTTTTTCTTGAGATGTAATTTACATAAAATAAATTCTGCCCTTTTAAAGTATACAATTCAGTTATTTTAAGTGTAGACACAAATGTGTACAATGCCAATGATTATGTAATTATAGAATACTTTAATCATTTCCAAAGAAACACGATGCCATTAGCAGTGACTTCTTCTTCTCCTGGGTCCCCAGACCACCAAGCTAGCTTTCTGTCATATGATCTTACTCTGGACATACCATCTAAATATTCTCATACATGTGGTCTTGTGTAACTGGACCTTCTCACTTAGGGTTATGTATTTAAGTTTATCTGAATTACACAATGTATTAGAAGCTTACTTTCTTATACTTGAGTAATGTTTTGTTTACATAAATCATATGATGATTTATTTGTCAGTTTTGACAAATGGAGCTAAGTTATATTTCTATTCTTTCATCAGTGATAAATAAACCTACAAACATTTCTAGTCCAAGTTTAAAGGCAGCTATGTTTCAATTTCCACACACGGATCTTCGGGATGGGATAGCTGGTTGCCATGATTATTCCACACTTCAGCGGTTGAGAATGGCCAGACTATTGTTTAAAGCTCCAGTACCACTCCTAGTTCTGACAGTGAGGCAGGGCCCCAGTTCCTGCTTTCTCCCATGCTTGCTGTATTCTGACTTCCGTATCTCAGAAAAGTTACAACTCAAAGATCAGGATGTGGAGGAACTCCACTCCAAAGGGGTGCTAGCCCTCTTGTAAAAGGGTTACAGGCATCTTCCTCCCAGTGAGAACATATCCTTAATCCTTCATTCAGTGACAGGGTCCCGTCTTGGATGTAGAGGGCAGCTTATATCAAGCATTGAATCTCCAGCCTCCAGAACTGTAATAAATGTTTGTTCTTTATAAACCACACAAATTGAAGGGACCCAGCCAATAAGGATGTGTACAGTACTTCTGTCCTCACAGAATCAGTGTGATTCTTTCTTTACCATGCCTTTATGACAGTTACAGGGAACTGTGCCTGTGCCATTCTCAACAACTGCCTTCCTCCTACAGGGTGCTTCTGAGCTACTAGCACTTGGGGCTTTATCTCCTTGGTCCTCTAAGTGACTCAAAGAGCACCAGACTTAGACAGTCATTGTTTCAGAAGAAACATTTGAATTAATGTTTCACAGACTAGACAGTGTCTGTTCATATTGCTCAGCCATAGGCATCCTCCTTCTTCCAAAGACTTGTATCTAGAAGTTACAGCACAATGTACAGCTTCACACTGGATGTTACACAACAAGCAGCATGTTTGTGTTTGTGCTGATCTCACACACTAACGCAAGGACATGCTGCACAAACAGTATCATTTTTTGCCATCTGAGCGTTTATCAGAGGCAGGTAGCAACAGTTGAGCAAACAGATAAAACTTAGAACTGGGGTCTTGCAATATTTCATGTCACTATCTACTCTTCAGCTGTATCTTATTAAGGCATAAACTATGAAAGAGTGAAGACATAAAATGAATAGAACAGGGTGTTGAAACAGAATCCAATGAATAAACAATCAACCTGACAGCCAGAAAATGCTCTGCATAGTTTTAATTATACTTTATGGAAATATAAATATACATAAAAGTAAAATAAACATAAAACACACATGGTTTAGGTGGATTATAGACTCATATAGTTATCTTGACTCTCCAACAGTCAAGAACACAGAGAAAGAAGACTCCTGGGCTGGAGAGACGGCAGCTAATAGTGAGGACTGCTCTTGCAGAGGACCTGAGTTCTGTTCTCAGTACCCAAGTTGTGCAGCTCCCAACCACTGTAACTCTAGCTCTGGGGGATCTAATGCTCTCTTCTGGCATATGTAGGCAACAGAAAGTTCGTGCATATGCACACACATGCCAATACACACACATATGCACACACACACACACATGCATGTGCACATACACACACACATATACACAATTTTAAAAAATAATGAAATAAAAAGAATGACCACTTTCTAATCTTTAACTTTCTACAACAGAATCTCTAGATCCTCTTGTAGGTTACAGAAGTGCAATGAACTTTCTCTCAAATATTGTCTCTAATCTAATGTCTATGATTATGAAGGAGACAGATTTTATTAACAAACAACCCACTTTTAAAATTGTGATACAGTAACTGATATTCCTCTGTATTGCTATATTTAATAATAAGAGTCATAGATTAACTCCACAACAAGGATTCTGAGCTGTGTTCTGAGGTGCTGCAACAACTAAGCATGACTAGAGAAGACAAACCCATGCTCTACTAGAGGCATAGTGGTTGTCTCCATTCATAAGACCAAACTTCAGCTGGGAATAGATGACAGTGGAGACACACTTCCCCCATACTAAAGCTGAGTGTGGTGGTATGTGCCTCTGATATTAGCAAACAGGAGGGGCCTGAGTTCAAGACCAGGCTGGGCTACACAGTGAGTCTTAGGTCACCCTGGGCTAAAGAACAAGGCCTGTCACTAAAAACTGGAAGATCCTCCAAGTGTGGGTTAAGGAATTTGATGAAGGTGATCAAAGGCAGTCAACCTATTCCCAATCACACCCAATACATGTTAGCTATTGGTCAAAAACCACAAGAGACCTTCCAACAAAAGCAGTTCTCACAGTTCATACACTAGAGCTAACCCTCTGGCTTTGTTAGAAGAGCCTTAACATCATCTGCCAAGTCTGCCTCAATACATGCATGTGTTGACACCTTTGCTGTGAATGCGGAACACGCTAACTACATTGTGACTAGCACCATTGGTGTGGGGCACAACAGCCACCCCCATGGTAAATTGTTTATATTTTCTAGGTCTTTCCAGGTATTCCAAACCAAAATCATTCCTTAACTGACCTTTATCTGAGTAGATCCCCGGAAGGTTCTGGGGACCCTGAATACAGCTGAAGAAAGGAGCCCCAACTCCACTTCAGGGTGCACCCAGCAGCAACTGGTGAGCATTATGAATTGCTTTCATCCCTAGGCTGAGAGGTTTGGCTTCAGAAGCCCCCGCAGTATTGCCCTGGATCAGGAACACTGAAGAGTGAGTCAGGGAAGGATGCTGGTTGGAGCCCTGTACTGTTGCTGGATTCATAATGTGGGTATCAGGTACAGATCTGACTCACCACACTGCAAGACACTGTCCCCAGGTTTGGGTCTCACTCTGGGACACAAAGGCACTGTTGAACTAAAGGAATGTGGGACTAGGACACTGAACTTCTCGTCACTGGCTTGGAGCGCAGGCTAGATGAAAAGATTTGGTAGCAACTCTTAATAAAATTATATGAGTGTTTACACAGTCCAAGTAGTCCCCGTGAAAGCTGAACAAATAAATACCATTCCCGACCCCAAGCCCCTGCTTTGAAGAAGGAACATGTACTCAGCTGTCCTTTGTACTATGTCATAAAAGAAAAGCCCCTTTTTGCTGAATATCTGAATCACTCCCTGGCAGTTTCTCAAAGTAAACAGAGTAAAAATTAAATATTAATGTTTCTCATATGTCTACACATATCAGCCAAGGCAGTTCTTCATAGCCCTGCCAGACATTAAAATAAGTCAGGCCACTCCATCATTAAAAAAAAAAAAACCCAAACCCAAAACAACAACAACAACAACAAAAAACTCAGTAAAAAATAAAAATGTGGAGACAACATCAAAGAAATTCTGAAGAACCTTTTGGATGCTGATAAACATTCTTTAAATGATTCTTCTTGTCTAATTGGTCCCCTGTGTGACACAACACTGGAGTAGACAGACACTTCCATAGAGGGCTACAAAGGAGAAAGGGAATACTTTACAGTTAGGTATCTTATGTGAAAAAAAAAAATTCCCCACGAAGATCTGCTTTTTCCTGTACAAGATTAGCCTGTGCTTATGAATTGGGTTTTTGATAAAAGCTGTTTCAGATTACAAGAAAACAAACAGAACACAATTCTTATGAGTTCATATTGTATTACATCTCTAAGGAGAAGGAAGGAATGCCTTTGACTAGTTTAAATCCAAACTAAACTGAAAGGATGCCCTAAGCTGGGAAAGCAAAGGGGCTTCTGGGCCATGGTGTTTGCAGCTCTGCAGCTGGGAGTGGGGGAGAAAGTGTAGGGTTGCAGGAATGGCATCTAAGCTCCTTCCTTCTGCTCATCTCAGCTTTCCGTTCTGGGTCTGGCTGGTTGCTGGTCAGAAAACAGGCCTGAACTCACTTACTTTATCTTTAACCCCTTGAAAACAGGGAGAAAGTAAAGATGTGTATTAGACACAGCCACATCATCCCATCCTGCAAATCTTGAATTTATAAAATTCATAACTTCTACTTATATAGAGCCCCTAGCAGTCCACAATGACCTGAGGGAGTTTTACAGTCTGTTTTACTCTGTCTCTATTCTGTGGACTCAGGTTGGAGAACATGGGCTTGATAGGGGACCATCAAGGAACCATCTTGAAGACAGGCTTTAAGGACCACTCACATCATGGTATTAGAGGCACAGCTCCCTGTCTTATGGAGCAACCTCTCCAGAGCATCAAGGAGTGGACACTTCTAGGAGACTTCTTACCAAGGAGATATCAGGATCACTTAATGTAGTGTTGATGCAGTTAAATGCAAAACTTCTAAAATTGCTAGTAATTATGATGGGCATAAGTTCACAGGTCAAGTTAGACAGTCATCGTCCACTCAAAACCACTGAAGTAAAAAATGTTGTGGTTTGGATATTGTGATGATTAACTTTGTCAACTTGATGCAACCTAGACTATCCTAAGATACTTTCAGTTCTGCCTTTGGGAATATGTACATTGGGTTGGCCTGTGGGAACTGTGAGGGATTGTCTTAATCAAGATAATTGATGTGAGAAGACCCAGACCACTGTGGGTGTCACCATTCCCTAGGCAGGGATCCTGATTGGTATGAGTGGAGAAATTGAGCTGAACACAAGCAAGTCAGCATGCATGCATGCCACCTTTCCTCTTTGCTCTTAACTGTGGATGTAGTGTGACTACCTTATTAGCAGTCTACTTTGACTTTTCCACAATAATGGGTTGTACCCTGGAGTTGGGTGTTGAGTAAATTCTTTCCCTTGTAAGTTGTTTTTCTGTCCAAGTATTTTGTCAATGAATGAAACCTGGATGGTTATGAAATACCCCACCTCTGCCACCAACTCATGCTTAAAAATACTTGGTTCTTAGTTGGTGGCACTATTTTTGGAGGGTCTGTAAATTTTAGGAGATGAAGCATAGCTAAAGGAAATAGGCCACTGGTCTTGGAGACAGCTTTGGTGTGGTTTCTGCTGCTATGATAAGGACTATGACCAAAAGCAATTTAGGGAGGAAAGGGACTATTTGGCTTATTCTTCTAGGTCACAATCCCTTACAGGGGGATGTCAGGACAAGAGCACAGGCAGGAACTGAAGCAGAAACCATGACTTTATTATCCAGGTAGCTTCTTTGGTGCAGTGCACATTAGGTTTCTAGCTTCATTGCAAAGCCAGGATCACCTGGAGCAGGCTACAACTGGGCCCCCACACATCCTGACAGCCATGGTAACAGGCTAATCTGACTGAAGCAATTCCTCAATCGAGATTCTTTCTTCCCAGGTTAGTCTAAGTTGTGTCAATTTGATGATAAAACCTGACTATGAAAGTGACCATGACCACTTGCACCCTGTCATCTGCTTCCTGCCTAACATTAGGTGAACACTGTACTGTCTCCACATACTATGGAGACAATATACTTTTACTATGATGCTCAGCTTCATAATAAGCCCAGAAACATGAAGCTAACTGGCCATAGACTGAGCCATCTACAACACAGCCTTCAGCAACAGCAATAAAGTGAGACAAGAACACACACACACACACCCCACATACACCCCCCCCCCCCCGCCACACACACATGCACACACAGAGAGCAAAACGGCAGTGTGGAATATGTGCTGCCCTTTTGGGAGAACAAGACCCTGTGCCCTTCTGGGATCCACACCAGTCGTCAGTCAGTCATTACCTTTGCTTTGCTCTTCAGTGGCACTTTCATTCCTAAGAACCAACACAATCGCGATTGTTTATTCTTAACTTTATCCCTCCACCTTTGGTTTTTTATTTCCATTTAATATTTCCAGTTAAGCTCTAGTCTGTTCAGAGGGTTTTAAGGGAGATTCTTTCCGGAAGCAAGGATGACCTTTCTTTGGGACCCATTTCCTGATCACCTTCCCTGCTTTATATTGGAGCTAAGAACATGAGCCTTGCTGAATAAAGAAATCCCATAGAATAAACCGTACTCTGAGAACGGTGGGTAACCTTAGAGAATGTGAGATGGAACCATAGCAACTTGTTGTTGATACTGGTGATGGTAATGGGAGAAACAGTTCTGCAGTAAGAGTACTCAGCCTGAGAGATCTCTGCCCACCTGGCTGGGATGTAATGGAGCTCCCAGATCTCCAGCCCATGGGCCTCTAGGCAAACAACCCTCACAGACAGCTGATCTCTGCCTGTGGGCTTTTTGATAGAGTAGCTCCAGATTTGGGCAATTCTCTCTTTGTTCAGGGTTCTACATAATGCTACTTGAACTTCAAAAATGTTCTGTGTTGGACAAAAGGCATTCTTCCCATAGTCAACCATATTGACAGTGCCGCAACATCAGGCATATAGCAAAACTGTTGAAAACATGACCAGGAGCCTGGAGGTGCCCACATTACTCTGAATTGTCTATTATACAACTTCTCTGGGAGACTTTGCAAAGAATCCTGCCACTATGACCTCATGAGGTGAGTCACTGGCCGAGCTGGCAAGGAGCAGGGCTGAGTCTGTTTGGCACTTCCACCTACGTTTTATTAATGATGTTACCGAACAGATACAGATCTGTGGTGAGAATAACTAACTATAAAGGGCTAACCAGCTGTGACTTTGAATAACTGAGAAAGCCACTCTTTTCTCTCCATGAGATCTTTCTCAATGGTAAGGGCCAGTGTTGGGAAGTCTCTCTTACTGAGTTTCTATCTTCATCATCAGCACCACGACCATCACCATCATCATTCTTATCACCATTCTCAGCCACATGGCTCTTGGGGGACCTCTGACACACTATGCTTGGTCTATGGTACATTTGGGGAAATTTTCAGACCCCAGAGGTATTTTCTATGAATTCTAGCTAAGAGCTAAGTGACCACCCTTGAACAGGCCGAGGCCCATTCTTTCTCCTAAGACAGTAGCATGGACTCAAGGGTGATCTCAGATGCAGCCATCTTAAAAACAACCAAGGTCTCTCCAGTGTTTCTTTGCTGGTGGAGTCAGGTGTCCATATCAAAGGGAAGGCAGCTCCTGAAGGGGCTGGCTTCTGAAGACTGGGTTTTTGAGGAGTTAAGAAGGCAAAAGGGAAGGCATTAATCCAAATCTCCCTCCAGGCTTCCATCTGAGAAAGGAGGCTCCGCGGAGCAGTGCAAGTTCACTCTCAATTCACAAGCACTTTTTCATCTCACAATCTCCTTTTTAAAGAGAAAAAAAAAAAAACAAAAACTACAAAGCTTTTGTTTCTTTAGCTTCCCCTCGTCATCTTCTTTCTCCACCTGAAAGGAAGGCAGATCACAGTTCTGGTTCCCACCTTGAGGGATGCTAACCATTTATTTTGTAGCGGACCCCATCCACTTGGAAGAAGTGCTGAGTGGGCCCCATCTTCTTTTTTTGTGCTTAAAGGCTTGTGGGGGTGTCACTCAGGGTGGGGTGTTTGATGGGGTGAGGGCTAGCTCACCATTAGGTGACCCTGACTGCCCAGCATTTCAGTGAAGAGCACCCTGGGATTCTTGTTAATTAGTCAGATTCTCCCACTGGGGAAAGACCACTGACTCTCCTATCAGCTGTCGCAAAGCAGAGCAGCCTCCAAGCTTGGGGGTGGTGAGAAATGATTCATCTCTATCAGGGTTTGGAGAGACAATAGGAAGGAGCCTCTCTCTCCTCTTCTCACATGTTAGAAACAATCTCAAATCAAACTGGCAAAATTTTGAGGAGTGGGAATGAGCGAAACCTCATGAGGGGGGAAAGTTAAAGTCCCTGGTTAAGGATTAATATTCCAAGTTTGAGACAAAAGGATGCTCTTTTGTGGTTCTGTGCTTGCGCCTCTGAATGTAAACATTGTTCTGAGAGCCGTTTTTTCTCGGCCGGATCTTTAAAGGGTAATAAATTAGCCCGCGGATGGCCATACAAGCTGCTACTAGATGTGAATGAGAATGTGTCTGAAGAGAAGGCTGACTTTCAATCACACTCTACTGAAAGAATGGTGGGCTTTTCTAAAGAAGCATGTTGTGCCTATTAACCAACTTACAAAAGGGGCCATTTCCTTGATTTATGTTCTGTTGCTATAGCGATCCTGCAGCCCAGACTGGCAGGTGAAGCTCCCCTCTAACAACCTCAGAGGCTTCTGTAGTTATTCTCCAAACTGCAGCACGGGCTGGAGGACAGTGCAAACAAGCTCTGCAATGCCGAGCAAACTAACATCTGGTTCTCAAATTTCCACTTATCTCTCTGAGGTTAAGATGAGATATTCAAGAGCAGGTCAAGCATTCTGACACACTTAAAAACACAAATGCAGAGTTCTGTCTTCAGCCATAGGTGCTGGGCTGGTACAAAAGCAGGTCATTGCTCAAGGCGCTTTACAGAGTATGCACTGCTGTATATCAGGGCTGAGCTAGACTTTCAGAGCGTGAGCAGAGACAGCTCTGCATACATTTGTGTGTACTCAGGCCATGTTATTGGCAGGCAGATTAGAGTCTTTGCATGATCATGCTGGAGGGATCAGAGAGGCCCTTTTACTCAACTTTCGGGAGGGAAAACAGGGATTCAGAGGGGACATTTGCCTGAGGGTGATGGAGGTGATTCACGGTAGAGCAGTGAGACCCCAGTCACCGTTAGAGGGCTGTGGAAATGAGTTGTAAGAGACCTGGGGGTCAGAGGTGAGGAGGGGATTGAGATGCTGGTGAGGGCATAATTTCACGTATAATTTGAAAGGAAAGCATTACCACTGGGTCATGGTGGGGGTATGGACAGGATAAAGGCAGTGAGGATGAGGGAACAGAGAACTGAGCGGACAGACAGCTGATCTCACTCTCCAGTGCTAAGGGGACTGTGTACTAGAGACATCAAAGGCCACCAAGGGGATATATGACTTCACAGATATGACTGTATCTGAACAGGAAGTGGATCTTCTCAATCCTGAGGGCGTCTGATGCTCGAGTACTATGGCTGTCCAACAATGCTTTCTAGTCTGGGGACTCCCATGGTGCTAGATGCACACCATCAACGTGTTAGGGAGTTTGCTTTTTTTAAGGCCACCTGGGACTATAGATTAGCTTTAGGGTGTCTTGTACATATTCTTACTCCTGTGTGGGCTTGTACTCATCTCAGTGTTTAAGGCAGCTACCATATTGGATTGGGACCTATCCTAATGTTCCTTTTTGATCCCATCACTTCTTTACCGCCCACCCCAGAAAGCAGTCACATTCTTAGGTAAAACAAAATCTAAAACTCACCATTAAAGCAGGGTTTTCTTTCAATAGCCCCGCATTTCATCAGCCTGAAGAATGAGGGAGCATTCTCTAGAAGGTTCTCCTGTATTTAAAACCAAGAGCAGGTGGGGTGTTTTCTGTAGGTCACAGTGTACCTGCAGAGTCATCCCTGCCTTCCAGGGAGGCCAGGGCTTTTATTTCCCCAACTAAGAATAGTGGTGACATCCTTTCAGCCTCCAGGGATTCCTGAGATTCTCTTCCTCACAGAGCCTTCGAGCCTTTTGCAGAAGAACTGTTGATGAGTTGCTAAAACATGAATCTTTTGGTTTATTTCCAAAATATTATTTATGGCACAGGCCATGCCTCTGCAGTGCTTCCAAGAAGCAGAAAGGAATGTCCCAGAGAGGAAAACAATTCTCCGCTTCCTCCCACTCCTTTATTATGCTATAAACATTTGTTAATAGAGCAATTATCTTTTGAGTTGTAAAGCTAAATAAGTATGAGGAAGAAAGGGGTGAGAGGAAAGTGCAATTCCTCAGGCTTAATGAAGTCCAGAGAAATGACTCTGAGTAGATGCAAGATAGGAGGGCAGAGCCCTCTTTGGATGAGGCTTACTTAATAAGGGAGAGCATGCCTTGCTGCTGACCCAAATCTCCTTATAGCCAGGGGTTGTTGAACAATGTAAACAACTACAAAATAAAATGATCAGCTGACTCACTTAGCCTGGGCTGCAGAGTGAGTTCAAGCCCAACCAGGGTGACTTAGACTGTTCTCAGAATAACAAGTGAAGAGAGGGCCAAGGACATGATTTGGGGTTGTGCATCCTTTTCAGACATGTCATGTTGTGACTGCAAGGAGCAGGCAAAGCAGGTACATAGAACTATTCTGCTGGAGAGCCGGGTATTAATGTAGCCAGCTTCCCCAAGCAGTTGACAAGTATCTGCTAACTATCTTTGTTTCATATACTTATTTTGTCTCACGGTGTTTCCAAGTCAGAGGTCTTCACTGAGAAAATGTAGTCAGATACACTAAGCAACCGAATGGAGCTGGTGGAATAGCTGAATATCGGCTCTGAAGCTAGCTTTGTCCCAGTCATGTGACACCTCAAAAAGGTCCCTCTGCTGCTCCATGGAACCACATGCACTGTGACTGTGGGGTGGAAAAGAAGTGGACTCCTGCCACTGGCTTTCAGAATGATTATTCCAGGAGTTAAGCTCATCTCACACAGGCAAGTACCAGGTGGGGAGCATCAGAGGATTCTTGCCCTTCACCTATTGGAAGTGGCCATTGGATGAGAAAGTTGAGACACAGTGGAGAGACTAAGGAACAGGAAAGGAAGGGTAAAAAACATGTCTCTTATTTCTGGATCAAGCCTGAGAGAAGTCTCAATCTTTGGGCGCACGAGAGATAAACGTTGCAGGGTGATAGATTCGCTTTGAAGACAGCTTTAGTTCTTCATCATTTCTACTACAGGGAGCTCAGCTGAGGGTCAGGAAACATCTCCAGTGGAGAAAGCCCAGACAGTCATGGACCAAGTGAATACATCCCACACAGACTGGCTTGACTCCCACCCTGGGCACAATGGGGCTAATGTGACTTTGATGGACAGCAAAAGCATGAGGACATTTTATGACAAAGACTTGGATCAAAAAAAATTTTACCACTTAGTGGTGTATGTCCCTTAGCTTTCTCTGCAGTACTTGTGACTTGAATTTCTATGACAATTTTGTGCTAGATTTGATATGGGCTTATATATTAAACTTGTTCCTTTTACCAATATGGACACAAGCGACACTTCACTTCTGTTAAGTGTGGATTTTATTTTAAAAACTCTACCAGGTTTGTGGAAAATGTGAAAACTTCCTTCTCCCCACCCCCACTTTTTACAGCATACTAAATTAATTTTTGTGATCCTGAGGTTCCTGTCTAAGCATTTAATATCTGCTTTTGTCAAGCTGTGTTGATTATGGCTAACAAATGGAAAAAGAAACAGAAGAGGCCATTCCAGGAAGATGTAATCATTTCTTAAGTTTGTTCCTTCCAGGATCTATCTTTTTAAAGATTGAATAGTGGAAACTATGCAATATGCAAGGCAGTGTATTTAAGTAGGACACTTTCCAATTTACAAAGGCTTTTCATGCATTTCATCATTTGACAAAGAAGATCCTTTGAATTCTTTGAAATGCGTACAAAAGAAGTTGGAATTTGTCAGTGACTCTGGGAGCTGGGGAAGGCTGCTTAACCAGAGGGAAGGGAAATAGAGGGTGTCCTTTGCATGTGGGCCAGCTTCTAAGGATGGGGGCAGTTATGAGACTGGCTGATTGTGCTGCCCTCCTAACGACCTCAGCTCTGGCTTAAGGAAGTACACTGCCTTTTTTCAAAAGTTTAGCTTCTTTTTCTCACAAGTGGAAACACAGGAAGAGACGTGACATGGTGCCTGGGAGGTACAAAGCCATCAGGGATAGAACTATGGACAGAGAAAGGAGGGTACATGTGTTTCTTCTGGCAGGAAGAAAGCCCATGCTATAGCTAATCAGCACCATGGGTTAGCCTTGGTTATGCTGCTGTGCCTTCCAACTGTGTGCTCACTCCTACATAGGATATCTTCACATCTAGAAGAATTTGAGTTAGTGTACATGGTCACAAAATCAAATGGCAGCTCTAAGTCACACAGTGAGAAACAAGCTGCCTCTCCAGTTGCATCTAATTATAGTCAGGAGGACGCTCTCTCTCTGTAATGTATCTTAGCACATCTCTAATTTGTCCTTATTGGAGTGAGAACATCATGAATAATGGTTGGATTCTTATAAAGAATGCATTAAAGTAAAAATATAAGCTTAAGAAAAGCATTGAGATGCAGGGGTGCTCACCGCTGAGGAGCTCTTCTCTTTGAGCTTCAATTTACTCCAGAGAAACTGCAGATACCAATCTTCTTAGCTCATAGGTACCATTACAACATTCAATTCCTTTGTTGGGCGCACATAAATATTTATCAATTTGGGGAGGGGTGGAGACAACAATCATAAAGATATTCAGAAAACCCTATACGGTAGGATAAGTTTGGACTGAGACTACAGACAGCAACTGAGATTTGAATAGAGTCAATTTAGCACCATCTTATCAGAAGAAAGATGCCAGAGGAGTGGGCCATCCATGGGCCATCGAAACAGTGCTACTGAGAGGCAGTAGAAAGGCAAACAAGAGAATCAATGAATAATTAATGATTATTGATTATTAGTTTATTCTATCAGGAACTATGGAGGCTTAGACAGGAAGATGATAAGTTCAATGTTTGTCTGGGGTACAGACAATGCGAGATCAAGGCAGCCAGGGCAGCGTAGACTCTGAAAAAATAACAGGTGAAGTTCAAAACTCAGGGTAGAGTGCCTGCCTCAAGTGTCTTGGGTCTTGGATTTCATTACAAGAGAATAGAAACATATGATAGATAGATAGATAGATAGATAGATAGATAGATAGATAGATTGAGAGAGAATGTTTCATACTAGAGGAGAGCATGTCTATACATAATAATGTTCTGTGTATTTTAGAAGATAGAAGACAGGATTTTCAAATGCTTATAACACAATGAACCGACAGAAATTTGAGAGGAGTCATTGGTAATGATAACTTTAACCTGAACATTTCACAACATGATCAGCAAGTATAAATATTAAAAGACCACAGAAAACTCTACAAATATGTACAATTTTATATGTTAATGTAGCAATCAAAAATAAAGTTAATAACAGAAGAAAGAAGAATGAGATCAAGGCCCATGGTTGACTGGGCTGGGTAGTTAGTCAATGACTAAGACAGAAAGATGGAAAAGAGAAACTGTGGATGGAGATGGCAGAAAATGCATCTGAGTTAAAATAAAAAAGCTTTGAGAGAGAAAGAGAGAAAGAGGGAATGTGCATGAGTGCATATGCATCTATGTCACTGTACATGTGTGTACATGTGTGGGTATATTTGTTTGTGTGTTGGTCACACTTGTAAGTGTTACAGCTCTGAGAGGAAAGGCTTCCCTGATCAAGGTGTTGCAGCTTTGAGGGGGAAGGTTTCCCTAGTGGGAGTCATAGCTGTGATGTAAAAGGTATCCTGGCAGCCAGGAGCCAAGGAATGCCACAAACTCACAGTGTACAGCAAACCTCATGCAAGAGATTTGTTGGGAGAGACACAAGAGAGTGGCTGCCTCTGCTCAGGGAAAAACAGTAGGAACTGAGCAGGAGACAGACTGAGATAGGTTGTTTTGTTTGTTTGTTTGCTTGCTTTGAGGGAGGAGGAGTTTTCTAGGATGGAGATTTCCAGGGTAGGAATTGGTGAGATTTCAAGTCTTCAGCTTGAAGAGAACTTAGGGTTTGGTGGGTTTCAGTGGTTTTCAAACCCAGAGGGTTCAAACATTTTACCCCAAAACACTGAAGGAATGAGGAAAGAAAAAGGTGATCTCATGTTAACTGTCTAATGTGGAGTTTAGCTTGTGTGATCTGGCTCATTTCTTTGCCTCTGTATTCCAGGCTGGCCCAACAAACACCTCTCTAAGCTAGGAGGCCTCATCTGTGAGAGGGGATGGTTATCTTGACTCCAATCCCCTTTCTAGCCTGAGATGTCACCTGACAGACACTCTCAAAATGCTACCCTCTCCATCCCAGCCCACCTGATTCTCGACGCTGTAGCAAAGTGTATCATTTTCAACTACTCCCCTTGAGTAAAGTCCAACATCACAGGTCCAGCTAACTCTCATATCCTGTCCCTATGCACATATCTACTCTCATCTCTGGTTAATGTAAGCAAGCAGTGGGTCTTCTCTGCAGTGGTCCTGGAAGTTGACAGGGTTTCTTTTCTCCACGTGTTACCCTGCCAACCAAGCCTTGCCAATACACACCATCTCCTTAGCAAGGTTTTCCCTAGCCCATCCCCAGCACAGGGCAAGATATTCTACCAAACCATCACTTTACTTAAGAAAGATCACCTCAGCATGACTGCTCACACTTGGCTGTGAACACCAAAGAGACAATATTGCCAGTCATTCACAGGGCTCTTTGGATGCAGTGCTAAAACAGAGGGATGGTGTGGATGAAATCAGGGTGAATGAACTCTGGGCACCTGTCTCATACAGCTTCTCTAGGGACCACTAGTGTATATAGCTACTAGTCAAATATGAGTCCAAGTTTGGCCCGTGCTCCTGGATGCTCCTGAGTGTGCATTTGAGTGGTTCTACCAAGCCTCCTGAGGACTTCCTCTCCTTTTTATATATAAGGATTTACAGGTGCCTAGGAACTTACATTTTACAGCACTGCCTAGCTAAGTTACCCATTCATGTTGCAGAAGAAAATCACTCCAAGTGTAGTAGCCTAAAACACCATCTATTCTTCAGTCTCCAGGAATCCAGATGTGGCTTGAGTGGTCCTCATGAAGCAGGATGCTGACCTAGTTGTGTTCTTCAGAAGGCCTATTGAGAAAGTTTATAGTAGACAGTATAGTAGTTAAAAGTAGATATTTTGAAGGCTGTGTATTTGGAAACGACACTGGGATTTTCATGTTAGACTCAAATGTTTAGTTCCTCAGTGGGTATGGTATATGGTCATTCAATTATCTCGTAGACTTCTCTAGTATGGAGAGTGGAGTTTACTCATCAAAGCGCATGTGGTGAGAAGGGGAAAGTGGAGAAGGAGATAAAATTACAGTCTGGTGGGATCTTTTCTAGGATGTGGCACCTGTTAGTTTCTGTAATGTCTATCAGTGAGCTGAAGGAAAGGAGGCTGGGTTGAAGGCTCCCCACTCTGATGAATACTAGGAAGTAAGGGTCACTGAAAGCCAGCTCTACCTTACTTTCCCTACCACAACATATGAGCCAGGTCTCTGGTCATGCTGGGTCCTTTATGCCATTCACAAACCAGGCTAGACATGTCTGTGTGAGCTCTGATGGTAGAATAACCTAGCCCAAGGCCACAGGCATGCACCTAGTTATTTTACTGACCAGTAGTCCATAACTTAAAACTCATGTTTCTTCATAATGTGTGCCAGGAAGACAGTAGGTTTGACTCAGAGAGATAAAATAGATTCTATTAGACTAAACATATAGCCACAGATGCCAGTGAGCACCTCTAAAGTGTCAGACAATACATGTTAATGCTGGCAATTGTGTGGCCTCCTGTCAGGCTGACATGGCAGAAAAAAAAAAATCAAAGAACTTCCACTTGGGGTCAGACCCAAAATTTTGAAGGAAATCAGTTCCTATTCTTTGTTCTTAGCTTCGGTGTAATGGCCATACTGAGCTGCTGTCCTCAGAGCTCTGACTGATTTCTTCAAGTCCAGATGTTCTGGAGAGGTGAGACCACCGCTCTGTTCCTCACAGAAGTGAAACTTCCTGGAGGTTGTTTCCACAAAACTGCTCCACTGTCAGCCATCAGAGATGACAAAGAGCAACACAAAGAGGAAGCATGGCTAGGTGACTTATACAAGAAGCCTAAAGTGACACCAGTGACTATCTGAGTGGCAGGCAGGCCATCTGAAAATGGAGTGATACCATCCTTCTGGTCATTCTAACCCTCTGGAGTAGATGGCCTTCTCCGACCCCTACCTCAGCCTCATACACCTTAGATAAGTTGAAAATGTAAACACTGCATCTGCCACCTTGTCTTCCCAGGTTGGGGAGGTGGGAACCAAACCAAATTCCTCCTGAAGTCTCCAAGGCTGAGGAAGAAATCCCCACAGGCATGTGTAACTGCACTGTAAAGCTGGTTCTGTGAGGACACCAGCAAGCAGTTCTCAACCATTGAGGTGTCATCCAACCCCACGTCCAGAAGCATGCTGTTTCTTTTCACCCACATTTTCTCAGCTCCGACTTCAGAGTGCAAATGCTTGCCAAGAACCATTTATACTCCAGGCGATGGCTTAGGCCTTTTGGATTCATGAGGGAACAAAGCCAGATCCAAAAGCAGAGCTCTTATGTTACAGTGTGTGGGAATAAACAAGACCTGTATTGAGTAAATATATTTTATTTCAAAACTAAAGTGCTACCAGAAAGGGAAAAGCAAAAATAAAAGTGGTAAAAGTGCTAGAAGTGACTCAGGATCTGAGCCATCTGAGCAGGGGCGCAGCACTGAGAGTGCAGCTTGTCACCAGAGCAGCACTGAGGGTGGAGCTGAGCATGGGTGCATCCCAGAGGGTGCAGCTGAGCATGGGTACCACACTCAGGATGCAGTTCAGCATGAGTGCAGCTCAGCAAGGGTGCAGTACAGAGCTTTCTCAGCCTTTGAGAGGCCCTGGGTTGCATCAGTTACACAGTTAACCAACCAGACAAGGCCGGAAATGAGAGTCGCAATTATAAATAAGAAAGTGAGTAGAAAGGTCTGAAGGAAGAGACTGTTGGTCACAGAACCTAAGGGAAGAACTCTACAATACTGCACACAGAGATCAGTCCCAGGAACAAGTTCCCTGGCTGAGGAATGTGAGGAGCAGGAAAGAGCCCAGCTCTAAAGGCCACGCCGGATACTTAATTCTCTGCCTCCAGCCTCTTTCTATTTTAAACAACTAGAAGGATCTCTCTTCCCCTCCTAGACTGGGTCCGATGCAAAAATTTTGCCCCAAACCTTGTAGAACGGCATTGAAATTCTCTTTGGTGTTTATACCTAACTCAGAGAGAGTTCCTCTTTAAATGTGGTCTTCTAAAGATCCAGGACCTTTCAGAAAAGGTACTTAACACATGATTATCAACAGCAAATCATCACAGCCAAACAGGAGATAGTTCTGTGGGAGGATGTGGATTCCAATATAGTTAAAAGTATGGGAGATAAAGATCTTCCTTGTTGAAGTAATACATTTAGTATTCTAATGAAGTAATTATAAAAGTAAGTAATTATTGAAATAACTGCATCAACTCCCAGCCATTAAAATCCCCCTAAACAGATCTGGCACTAAGACTTGGCTATTAGAAACCTTGGCAACCACCCAACGCCTACAATAGCTTCTAATTAATTGATCTCACCTCTAATCTGCTATTGTTAGCTCAGCACTGATCATTTGTTTGGCCCGTGGATCCTATTGCCCCTTCCTTTTGATTGTATTTGTTACTGTACCCTCTCTATCTCCTTCAATTAAGCACAGGTTAAGTGGTTCACCCGCAAGAGAATAGGAGATAATGGCACCAATCAGAGTAATCTCTTTAATTTGCTAAATGGATTACAGGGAAACCCCAGCCAAAGTGAAGTCATAGCTAGTGGCCTTCATGTGAACTATACACAAGGACTATCTAATTATTAACCCACCATAAGCCAAACTTCACTGTGGAAGGAGCACCCACCAGGTGAGCCAGGGATCTACAGGATTTTCGACAAGAGATGGTTCTCTGAACTCTGTCCCCACTGGCTCCATCCCCAGATTTCTCTTAACTTTCCAGTACAACAGACATCCTCACATACCACCACAGTGGCTGCCAGCACTCTAGAGTCAAGAGGGTGGATTTATGGTCTCTTTAAGGACATGCTTGAGCTGGAATTCATTTTTCTCATTTGTACTATAAATGCAAACTCAGTTTCATGGGCACAATGGGCTGGCTTCTGCTGACTCTGAAGAAAATGTATATTTAAGAGTAAACAAGTTTGGTGAATGATCTTCCTTCCCTTTGTGACCTTGGTACTTGCTGTTCCCTCCGTTACACACACACACACACACACACACACACACACACACACACTCTCACATTCAGATACACATTAACACACATACCACACAAAACACACACACATTCATACACACACATCACACATATACAAACAACACACATAGAAACACACACTCATATTCACAAACATTCACACACATACACACATACCACACACATTCATTCACATATACACACACTCCACACACTGACACAGAAATATATACACACACACCACACACACATTTTCACTCACACACCCACAGACATTCACAGACATTCACACACATGCACGCACACACAGGTACATGCACATACACACTCTGAGTCTTAGGGTGAGGTAGAACCCCAACTGCCAGCACTGTGACTTTGCACATGCCCCTTGATGATCAGTTAAACAAACAGAACTGTAAAATGGACTATTTTCCAGGTGACTGAGGTTAATGGCTAACTGCTGCTAATCAAATACAAACTTAAAGTAAAAAACAAACCCAGTAAACTGTCAAAGTTCCTGGACCCCAGCTTGAATAACTCTTCCGAATTGATAGAGTTCAGTCTGCCCTCCCTATGCCTTCTCCCTGGAAGCAGATCCCAGCCACTCATTTAGTTTCCTGACTGTACCAGGAGGAAAAGAGCATCTTTCCTCCTAAAGATGCAGGGACTCTGGGAGTCTGCACAAACAGGCCTTGCTCTGCTGCCCTGGCCTACTGCCATGAGATTATCCCCCAGAGTCTCAACTCTCCACTTCTTATTCTGACTTAGTAAAAAACAAAACAGAATAAAGCAAAAAACAACAAACAAACAAAAACAAACAAACAAATGCACTCCAGTTTTGTTTCCTCTCTTCATATTGTTAAGAAGAAACTCATGTCCATAAATTTCATTCTAAATGATCTGCGTGTGCTCTACACGTGTTTATCTTATTGCTATTGTTTGTTGCAAAAGCCTCTGAACCTCCTGCCAGTGGGAAAAGAGATCTCTCTTGGATCAGTCTGTACCACAACCCTCTCATACTGTCTCACCCCCCCCCACCATCCTCCTCACACAGACAGAACTGACCTACCTTACGTGCTCCCAACACGCTTGTGTATAAGCCAGTGGCTCCTTTAGCACATCTCTCAGTCTTTTCCTAGGCACACACATCTGAATTCTACAACTTGCAAACACCACATTAATAACGCTGAGCTCCCACTGTGCTCAAGATCCAGGAGTGTGCTGAAGAGAATCTGCATATAAGACAAGGGTATCACAGGGAGGTGGAGAGGACATGTACCTCACTGTTATACGGCCCACAGAAGGAAACTGAAGCAGCAGGCCCACATTTCAGTATTGTATTAATGACTTGGTAACTCCATGTTTCTGGTTTAAGTAAAACAGGGGGTGAACTCAATGTCATTTTGGGGGATCTGTGAGATTCCCATGGAAGGAATCTGGAGGTAACAGACCCCGACATATATACTCAGTGTTGCTGTGTGTACCATGTGAGCCTAAGAGACCATGACTAGTATGAGCGCATATCCCCAGGGCAGCCCAGTTTTTAAGAGTTCTGCTATTAGATTGTGAAGCTTGAAGGAATTGACAAAAGCAATCACCAAACTAAGAATAAGTACAGGAAAAAGAGTCATGGGCTTCCGACTCCCCCCTGATCTATAGGTCCTCAGAACTCCTGGGGCTGCCTGCATTCCAATTTGACTGGCCAGTCAGCACTCTTCTCTGTTCTATCTGCTCACAGGACCATGCACACATACCACCCCATATGCCACAAGGAAAGAACCAATTCCTCTAAGTTGTCCTCTGACCTCCATACACTCACTAGAGCATGCATGTACTTCCCACAGTAAATAGCCAAATGTGACAAAATTAATAATGATGATAAAAAGAAAAGAGATTGAAGGACTCCATAGGATGGCCAATTTCTACTTTGCTAAATAGTTAAAACAATAATCCAACTGCTAATGACCATTGTCTTTTATGTGGCTTACACAGGTTAATCTAGAAAAGGCCATCTATAGTGAGCACCTTTGGAGCTGTGGAGTCAAAGGTGAGAGGTTGTATCTGGTCTACTCTCTGCGCCATGCCTTAGAGCATGGAAGTTGGAAAGAAGGCATGTACTTAGGATCGCGCAAGACGGGCTGGGCTGCCTTTTACACAGTGCACTGATGAGAATAACACTAATCCACTGGGAGACTTTGTCCTCATAATCTTAACATTTGTTACAGGTTCCACCTTTCAGCCCTGCTGCAACTGGGGTTTTAAGTTCCCAGAGTATGAAAGTGTGTGTGTGGAGCCCAGTAATAAAAAACACCAGGAAGAGAATGGCATGAAAAAGGCGGGAGACTGGCAGTCTTTGACGTTGTATAAACTTAGTGTCCCGGAGCTGTGGCCAACTCACTGCATGCCCCCAAGGGCCTCCTAAGACCCGTGCACTTTCCAGCCTGTTCCCAGAGAATCACAGTTTCCATTCTGATCCACAGTGTAGTTTGTGTGGATTTTGCCCAGCTCCCATAATTGAGTAGCTTGCTTTTTAGCTCTCAAGCTGATATATTACAAAGGCGATTGTACATATTAATGGGTGTCATTACAATATTTTAATACATAAATCTTGTATAAGACTTAATTAAGAACAAGCTTACTTGTCTCTCCGAATATTTACCATTTTTTTTTTCAGTGAAATATCCCCAGTACTTCCTCCTAGCCTTTGAGCGCAGTCTGTGTGTCACCTTTTTCTCAATCAGCTGCCCATGGGGTTATATCCCAGAATTTTCTTCTTGTCCCTATGCCCCCATTGATCTACATTTCCTCAGCTCTCCTATCCCCAACCCCCTTAGTTATATTAGCACATTCCACCCTCCATACCTATGAGACGAGTTTCCTTCCGTCTCACATATGAGCGAGGTCATGAGATACTTGTCTTTCTGCACCTGGCTTATGTCACTTGGCATGGTGATAATCTCCAGATCCATCCACATTCTTGCAAACAAGGCTTCATCCTTTTCTTTGGTAGAAAACATTCCATCATGCACATGTACCACATTTCCTTAAGCATTCATTGGGTGATGGTCACTTAGACTGCTTCCATGCCTTGGCTGCTGGGGAGAGTCCAACACTAAGCCCAGAAAAGCAGGCACTTCTTTACATACCAACCCCACTTCCTTTGGCTATACACTAACCAGGGCAGCAGATTTGAACCTGTCACTTACGACCTCTTTAGCAAACTTACATCTTTGAAAATATTTACATTACGATTCATAACAATGGCAAGATTGCAGCTATGAAGTAGCAAGAAAAACAGTTTCATGGTTGGGGTCACCAAAACATGTGGAAGTGTATTACAGGGTCGCAGCATTAGGAAGGTTGAGAACCTCTGGGCTAGAGTGATTGAGGGGTAATATAGCTGGTATAGTTTTAGTTTTTGTTGAGGGACCACTATACTGATTTCCAAAGCTGTTCTAACTGAAAATCCCACCAACAGTGTGAAAGGATGCCCATCTGTCCACACTCTCACAAAAGTTCTTTCTGAGTGTTTTTTGATGGTGACTATTGCTGAGGGAGGGCAAAGCTTGTTCTAATGCTGAGTGACTGGAACATTTTCTGTAAGATCATTGGCTAGTTGACTTCTTTTCAACTGTCTGTCTTGGTCTACTGCCTATTCCTTGTCAATTTATGTGGTTTTTAGTTTGTTCTGTTTTGCTGAGTATTTTGAATTCCTTATCTATTCAAGATATTGGCCCCTTCTCAGATGCAAAGCATCTTACTAATAATTTACAGGTGGTCTCGGAGTGAATCAGATGATTTTGCAGGGCCAAGAGTGTCTGAGACCTCACTTCCAAAGTGATGGCTCGGAGACTCCCATCTGCCTGCCCTGCCCCTGGCCTCCAGGACAGACTCAGCTCATCCCTCGCCACTGGCCTGCAGCGTTTTCTCTGCATTCATGCCGAGAAGTTTGGAGCCTGTGTACTTCGTGGAAGTGAGTTCATCAACTCAGCCATACTCTCTTCTGAGCTGTGGATCTGGCTTTCGGTGATCATTGTTACTCACCCTGAACACAGGCACACTCTACCTGCTTCCTCTCACCTTCAATTATCAGAGTATCAGAGTGTGTTCACTCATGTTCCTGTTTCCTCCTTCACTTTCCCAGCTCTTATCCTCTGGAAAAGACAGCCAGGTTTGGATGGGGGTGTGTGTGTGTGTGTGTTTATGTTTCCAGTTAAAGAAATGTCTGCCATGACAACTGCAGCCAAAACACACCCTATTGTTAAGTATTCTTGGTTCCATGTATATCATAAGCCATAAGGTAGAGTAGTGAGCACACACAGTGTGGTCTTATGGCACAGCCACTGCTGGCAACCAACGTACCTGTTGCCTCCTGGGTGACTGGGGATGGAGCATGGCCTCACTTTGTGCTTCCATTAGCTCGAAGCTCATGAAATGCAATGACTTTTAAATGTTCTTCCTTTTCTCAACTCTCTTTGAGTAGCACAGTAATCGAATAATGACTTTGACTAGTCCCCAGTTGCTAAGAGAAGAACATTGGAAGGTGAATGAAAATGAAATTTCCTTATGTTTTACTCCCATTTGATTTTTTATATTCCTGTTGTACAGACCCAGCCTATCTGTTTTTTAGGATTTTATGATGTGACTAGACCCTGAGGCTTTTTATTCCATTTGGCTCATAAAACCTAGGATAGGAAACATCATTTCCTAAAATGTAGTTTACAGAGGGGGAAACTGAGCCTTTGACAGGATATATGTTCTAGGGATGCCGGCTTCAAGCAAAACCTAAGATGCCTTTAACTTTGCTATCCTTCCTAGGAAAAGTTCATTCAGCTGATTCAACATTTATTATGGTCCACGATATGTATGCCATCTAGACTGGACTTGCAGATTCAGTCATAAACAAGATGGGCCTCATTAGTGCTCACACAGGGCATCTAGGAAATAGAATGGATATTGAACATGTCTTATTCTAAGACATGTAGCCTGTGATGAAAAGAGCCAAGCCATGAGGACCATATATAGGATTAGCTTCTAGATGGTTGGGGTAGTAAGTTATGTGTTAAAAACAGGGAGTTAAAATCAGAGTAGAGAAAGACAGGACCAACTAAACTCTCAGGGATGCCATATGGAGAACTTTGGAGAGCAGAGTGGTATTTCTGAGGGCTAAGAAGCACAGTGGAGATGCGCACACACAGGGCCAAAAGAATACAGGGAAATGTTATTCAAAATGCCACTATGTCAAGCTTCCATACAAAGGCTGTCCAGCTCAGCATCCTTCTGTGCATAAGCAGTGGGTGACTGGCTCCTACAGTTCTCCTTCATTGGTTTCGAGGGGACTTCCCCACAGAGCCTTGGCACTGTGTTCTGAGGCTGAAGCTGCCTCCCAGGGGGCCTGAAAGGGTCTTTGAAGCAAGATGCTTGGATGCTTGATGATGGGTTAAAAGCAGAGACTGGCAGACATAGAGGAAGTGAAATATTTGTAGCATTGGAGTCAAGTGCGGGCTGGCAAGTGTTCTCTTATTCTAAGGCCCTTACAGGTGATTCATGGGCAATGTGAAGCCATAAGCAGTTTCGGTGATGAAGCCCACAAACCAAATGATAGCACATTTCTTTTCTTCGCCTATGAGCACGCTTGCCCTTCTGCTTGCTGTCACAAACACTGTCACCTTGAAGGGTGCTCTCCCATCACTGTCTCTGATGGGCCAAGCAGGTGGGCTTCACTTCTAACATCACTATGAAGCATGGATCCATTAGGAGTAAGAGGTAGGCTCTAATAGTGCCAGCCCGCTCTAGCAAAAGACAAGAGGAAAAAACTAAAATCATTATCAGATTAGAGTGATGAGTGTCACTGTCATCATAGTGCCCATTATGTGACTTCACAGATCATTTTAGAAACCACTGAAGTGGCTACACAAAGAAAAAACTGGAGTTGAGACCAGGTAGAACTTCCCCAGAGTCATCTCAAACAGCCATGGTAGTTCTACAGTCAGTGTAGATTTATATAGACTTTCATAAATACTCTTGGGTCTGTGTATGAAATTGTCAACCCCTATGTCTCTAAATAAGCAGGTATCTGTTTAGGGATGGTTTAGTATTGTGGGAGGAATACAAGGTGTGAAGGAACAAGTTGCATGTCAAGAGAGAAAAGGTTTTCTCCCACAGTTTGTGAAGGAAGACTTGTATATTCTCAGCTCACATAGAACCAGCTAGCTCAGATGGCAGAAATTTGAAGGCTATAGACAGCCATCCCTCTCATTTGGTAAGCCACTCAGGTGAGCAGTGGCTTATTCACAGACATACATCTAGTCTATAAGATGTCAGAATCAAGCCACCGTTGTCTGTTTGCCTCTGCAGTACTCAGTCGTTCATCTGCTACCTAGGGCTGACTCAAAGGCTTGGACACAGGGGAGAGGTCTAAGGTGTCAAGAACAGGCCACAGAGAGCTGGTTGTCAGCCTCACTGCAGTTCTGGTGCAGGTGGGAAATATCTAAAGATCTTGATTGCATACAAAGCTGTTGATTCAGCATCTCTGGGGTCCAAGCTTCTGCAAGATTAATGGCTATCTAGATGATTTCTCTATGTTAGTATGGTTTGAACTTAAAACGTTACCCACACACTCAAATTTTAAGTGTTGGGATCCTGGCTGGTCACACTATTTCGGGGGTTGTGGGATATAGAGGAAGTGGGGGTCTCTCTGGCAGAAGGAGACCTCTAGGGAAAGGCTTTTGAAAATTTCCCCAGTCCCCATGATGCTTCCTGATCTGCCCTAGCACTGAATACTACCCAATACATGCTCCTCTACCAACTAAGTTGCTTCTCCCTGCCATGATGATGAAATCATCTGATCTCGCCATCCAAACACATTTTCCTTCTCTTCAGTTGCTCCTTTCTGGTGTCTGTCTCAGTGATTGACAGGACACACAAATGTAATTGAGGATTATTGCCTGAGGGAATCAGGATGATCTAGGAACGAGTCCTCATTCCAGAGGTTTACCCACCTGAGGTCGTAACATTGTCTAGGCTCAGCCATAGGCTGCTGCTGTAGAGAATACAGAACTCAAACCAAAGTGTGGCGCAAACTCCTTATTGATGCTCTTAGAGGGAGAATATGGACCATACTAGTTCTGCTCAACAGGTGGTAGCTTTGTTGGTCTAGACTTGGTTCCCTCGTATCACTGTATGACCACCAAATGGTCATGTACATGACTATCATAGTACAGAGCCCAAGATGAATAAGTCTTTAAAGCAGGTCTGCTTAGCTTTGAAAGGTCTATAATAATATAAGATATAGAATTCCTTGCTACTGATGAAAAGTTTGACACATGCGCCTTTTAATATGGTTTCTACCTGCTATACATAGCTACTGAATACTCTAAGTAAGATCAGCCATTAAGCAAACAAACCAAATTTTACATTTGATTTAATTTTAACCATAGCCATATGTAATTACTCACTACTACATTACATAATGCAAAAAAAAATCTCTCCAGATAGGAATATAGATACATAGACTTTATAGACAGAAAAGAGAACTATTTAAATTGTACTTGTTATTCATGGCTCAGTGTTTTCAGAAAGATAAGACAACAAACAAACAAACCAACTACAACAATAAAACCAATGAGTAGCAAGTGACATTACTGAAGCCAGACCTGGGTAACACTAATTTTCTAAGTACTTCTGTGTGTTTTGTTATCTCTTATAAACAAGATTATGGAAGTGAAAAGAAACCTCTTTCCATGGAGGGCTAAAGTTTCACTCTGAGAACAAGGCTCAGGATAGGACCCACTTCTTTGCTCCCGACAGATGCTGCAGTCAGGCTGCAAGCACAGTGAACTGGCTGCAGGCCCCTACAACCACTTTTCCATCGAAACGCTTCCAAAGAAAGCTAGTTGAATGCCAACAACAATTTTTTTTCTGCCAGAACCACACACAGTACAAATTCTCCTTTCTGTCCACTTCCTCCAGTGGAAGGAGCAGTTGCTCCGGGTGGGCTCAGTGTTTGTGATGAGATTCTTGGGATGTTGGTAAGTTTATTCTACAGGACATTCTTTCCAATACTTAGTTATCTTTGGTTAGCATTTTATTTTCCATATTGAAAAAAATTCATCCTTTGCTCAGGGAAATGAAAATATGTTGCCAATCCCATCCTGCTATTTTATAAACTCGTAAACACTCCACGGTGTGCGTGATCTACACAAGTAGAAACCGAGAAAACAACAATTGCAGGCACAGTCCATCCTTCTTGGTGAAAGTACTCCCTGGACCCACCTCACTGTCTATAGAAGCTGAGCTGATAGGAAGCCCAGATCTCTTTGCCAATACTAACGCCATCGTGCATATTTCATAACAAGTTGGGAAGATGATTCATTTACAGGTTGAAAATAAATCTGGTCATTGGGGAGTGTGGAACAGAGCAGCACAGAGCAGGTCCCCAGGGCTGAGTTAAAGACCTGATGCCAGGCTGACCACTGGCACCCACACTGTGTCACCTCTCACTGACACGAGAAGAGTACAATAGAGCTTGACTTCAGGGGAACAGCACAAAGGGAAGAAGGTTTCCCAGGGGTTAATTTTCAGCACAAGCTGACATGGTCACTTTCTTCCCAGAAATTTCTGCACATAACAAACACTTCTCTGTTAGATCTGTAGTAGATTTTCACTAATCTGTATACATTCCTTTTGCCTCAAACATGACAAGATTGTGAAAATGTGTATCTTGTTAGGATGTGTAAGATATACATTATATAAGATTTATGATTTTCACCACTTTTAGTTATGCAAGCGGTGGCATTAAGTATAACCACTCTGTCGTACGACTGTCATGGCAATTCATCTCTAAAACTTTTTCAACTAGTTCCCTTTACAATCACTTTCAGTCTCCTCCCTACAGATTGATTGCATGACAACCAATCACCTCTCTAGGAGTCTGGCCATGCCAGGTGATTCCTATTACCTGGATAATAGGCTTGTCTTTTTCCATCTGGACTAATTTCCCTAATGTCTTCAAGATTCAGCCATCTTGCCCCATGTATAAGGATTTCATTTATTCTTAGGGTTGGGTATAAATATATACTAGCATTCTACTATCTGTGTACTGTATGTATAGTTTGTCGATTTATTCACCACCTCAATATTTGTCTTGGTCCATCTCAGAACTCAGAGGAGGAAGCACCCTGGAGTGCTTGTGGCACAGTTAGCTATTTTTATATTTTTGTGGTAGACTGTAAATCACAAGTACTACAAACAAACACAGCCACGTGAGTAAAGCCTGCTTATTCTGGAGCAGAGACAGGAGTGCCTTTATCCTCAGTGTGTGTGCTGTGCAGTGATGTCATCTCCTCCATGCACCAGCCTGTCCTTCCATGGCAGAGTCACCCGCTCTTCAAAAAGTCAGTGATGCTTGCCAAAATCTCTTCAACGGAGGAAGGGATTGGAAATCCTGTTTTGATTTGCTAAAAGATTATGAAAGGGGGTTCTTAGAATACAACTTGAGTTTAAGTGTTTTAAATATTTGGGTTGACTAAAATTCTATTAAAAATTATCATCACACATATGTTCCAAGGAATCTGAAATTCTAATGATTGAAGATCCACATGTACATGCATGTGGAAATAAAACCATTCTCAAAGTATTTGACCGGAAAATAAATACCTTTATTTTACATTATAAACATATGTTACCAGTTTTCAATATTATATTTCTATTGTCATTTCTAGGTATTATAATTTCTAAATAATGGAAAACATGAGCTTTTAATTTTATGCTATTATTATACATAATGTTATGGATTTATTATATTTTTAACCAAATATGAGAGTAACTATTTTGCCTGCAGCTCATATGCAATTAACTCCTACCCAGGAAACTCCTAATTTGAACAAATTGAATGATTCCATTGGAGAGAAATACCTCAATATTAACAAATTTCTTTCCAAAAGGAGCTTCTTACATTTGCTTCAGAATAAAAATAACCTCTAACAAGGTGAAGAATAAAGGTTTTAGAGGGACCCAAACCTCTAATGCTTCTGATAAGTTCAGTATTGTCTAAAAGCAAGAAGACACTGAGCCAGAGTTGATGAACTGAAGACAGATCTAAGAGACAGGTGGAAGGGTGAAGGTTTACATATGGAAAGATGGGGGACTGAGTATGGTGGCCTTAAGACTAAGAAAGGATGGTGATGACAGTGGGGGTGGGGCTGAGGCCCCTTCCACTGGCGGCCACTGCCTTCTGGGAGGGTCAACAGGTGAAAAGGATCACTGGCTGCCTGAATCAGGACCATTTCCATGGTGCCCTAATAACTCCAATGTCACAGTGCCCACTGCTCAGGAAGTTTTGGTAAACATGGGTACTCCATGTGATATCAAAGTCCATTTAACCATTCACCTTCAGGACTTTCTCAATAGACCCTCAGTGTGACCTACTGTGAACAACTGAGGATTCCCTGAGACCAGCGATAGAGAATTCTTCCACATATTTGTTCCTAAGGAGCTTCAGAGAAGAAGTGAGGATTGCAGATCCTCCCAAAGAGACAAAAACACCTTCGTGGCTCAGTTTGTCCAAGTTGACAAGGGCACACCATCACCACCACCTGCCTCAGACAGCAGGAACTTCTCCATACTGCCCTCCGACAAGGGGGCTTTAAGATCTCAACATGTTAGTGGCTGGCATTGGTTAAGCTATAGCCACAGTTACTTAATTAAAAGATATAACCACAAAGCCAGGGTAAAGGGCTGAGGAATGCAGGTATACATGTTCCTGACTTCCTGGACCGATGGTAACCCAAAGACATGACATCAAGAAGATTTGCGGTCTACAATAGCATTTACAACAGGCAAAACTCCAATAAGGAATTTATAATGTGATGTCACAAAGAGTAAGGGGAAAGGTGCTAACCATCTGATCTCTGAGCAAAAAATAAAAAGGTGCTCACAGTTATCACAATCAAATTTTCAAAACATAATGAAATAAATATTTTTATTTTAATTTTAGAAGGTATAGAACCTCCATTCCTGTTAAGTAGCATCCTAGGTTGTCAAGGTTCTAATACCTAGACCTGTGAGTACTTTGTTACATAGTGTCAGACCTAACTAAGATTGCTAACTACATCTAAGCTAAGTTGTGCAGCTTAGTCCATTGTTAATAAGGGGCCTTTCAAGATGGAAGAGGAGCAGGAAGTTACTGTAGAGGTGGCCATGTAAGGAATGAACACTGAGCCTAGAGTTGCTGACATTCTCTTTTCTTCTAGACAACAGCTACTCCAGGCTGGTCTTGCCTGGAATTAAGTATGAACCCAGATGGAGTCAGAGCCCCCAGTCCTCCTGTCTCCTCCTCAATTCTGGGATTACAGGTGTGTACCACCAGAACAGAAAAACTGCTGGCTTTAACAAAATGCATGGGGGCATAAGTCAAGGACCTTGCATAACCTCCTCAAGTTAGATTAAAACGAAGAGGCTTAGGCAAGGTCCTTGTCCTGACGATATTTTAATTTAAGCTAGTAATAGTCATTTTTGATTACTGACCCCTGTAACTTTAAGATAACATGTGAGCACGTGAGCAGGGGAGATGGGTACATTGGTGAAGTGCTTGAGCATGATGACCTGAGTTCAGATCCCTAGAACCCACATAAAGCCAGATGCAGAAGCACACAATAATTCCAGTACTCTGACTGGGAGATGGGAGACAGAGACAGGAGAATCCTCAGAAGGTCATGGCCAGCAAGCCTGGTGTCTTTAATGAAGAACAGCAAAATTCTTGTCTGGAAGAATGAAGAAGGGGAGGACGGAAAGCTATGTTTTCCTCTGACCTCCACCCATGTCATGGGATATGGGTGCCCACATTCATATACACTCAAGCAGACATATATATGCAAATGTAAAATTTGTATGTTTTAAATCAGCAAGCCTGTGGCCATTTGTTATAGAAACAATGGGAAATGGAAAGTGGGGAAATGCTGGAATTTGATAAGTCTTAGAGAGCAATCAGGCAGATATCCAGTGCTTGTGGGTGTCCTCATATCTGCAAAGAACTTTTATATTTGTATGGATCCATTCCATGAAAATAATTAGGTGACTTCTTTTACATTTCCTCCAAGAAGAGAAAAGCCAAATATGACCCGTGGGGACCCCATTGTCACTATGCAGCCCTATAGAATGGCAGAAAAGTCTCTCAGGCACTTGGGCTGCCTGTCCAAAGCTAAAGCAGTGGCTGAGACACAGCAGCAGTTGATCTCCTCTGCTTTTAGAGGCTGCATTCTTTAAAGTCAAAGGACTGGCAAGCTTGGTGTGAATCTGCTTGCTGGTGTAATGGTATCTTGTCATCATGTCCTCATATGGTGGGAGAGACAAGGGGCTCTGGGGCTTCTGTGTAAAGACACTAATTCTACGTCTGAGAACCCTGTTGATGTAACCTGGAATGGGGGTGGGGGAGACCAATGCTTAAATCATCACAGAAGTATATCCTTGGTGATTTCAGTTTGGGGAAGCATATACATATACACATGCCAGAGTCTTGTGTTCATGGTGGTCTTGTGGATGGAGCACGGGCTAACGGTAGCTGTTATCAAATCTATGATCCTACAGAGTTTCAAATAAGTACATTCATTTCTGACTTTTAAAAAGCTAAAGACATTTGCATTGGATCACACTGAAAGAAATAAAGTAAGATAAGGTGTAAAATTGGCTTCAAAGCAAATTCAAGTAAATCATGCAAAAGTAATTCAGTTAACTCCTTCAAGCTGTGTCAAGTTGACAACAACAGAAAGTGGGGAGAGTGTGCCCTCTCAGAACCCTTATTCTTGGCAATGCATCCTACCACAGAGCTCCCCAGGTGAGGAAATGAAGTAGGTCTTTCCCTAAGTGTTTAATCAGTGGAAACCCCTTCCCTTCCTACAACCAGCTGAGAGTAAAAGAGGGTGTTCCTAGAAGCTTTCCATCCTTCAGGCCTTTCCCTTACTTCCCTAAAGTTTAGTATAAGCTTTAGAAAAACACCACCACCTTCATTAAGAAAAAGTTGTTTGCAGATAAACAGTACCACCCTGTAAACACCAGGGCAGCCAGCCTAGCCACAGACACATATTAGCCCTGTACCCTGCCACTAACTGAACTGCTGATAGAAGGAAGGAACTGCTGAAAACCTTATGAATTCTGTCGCCATCGCGGAGAACAGCCTAATATCCCTTGCCCTTGATGGCTTCTATTACATTCTAGGGCCCTAAGAGAAATGGGCTTGTCAGTACAAAATGCCTTAAAGGCCTCTCCCCCTTCAGAACTGTGGAGGGGACTAAGAATTGTTGACTGAGAGGAGGTGCTCTCTGTGCCCCCAGAGACAGCATCAAAGGCAGACATTTCGAGCAAGCACAGATTTAATGCTCGTCTTCCTGCCATCTCTCCTCCCTGGCACAATGGCCTTCCCCCGGGACTGACTCTCATCAAACTGACAGCACGATCATGGGATGATTCACCATTAGACCCAAGGATTTTTCCAGAAGACCAAGGTGGCTTTGAAAGATAATACACAGGCTCATTTCTATGCTTGAAGCCCACAGCTTATGCATCTTAGAAGTTGGCTCTTTGAAAAATCTCAGACGGAGCCAGCTAATTCACTGGGTTCTTTTCTTAAACCCATATAGCTAAAGGCGATTGGGTTTCATGAGAAACAAATAAAATTTCAAATTAGCTATAATGCCCCCGCCCCCCATTTGTGTAACTGGGAAAGGAACTGTTTGTGTTGGCATTGTGTCTGCATCCATGGTTAACTCAGAGTTCCTGGAGGCAAAGCTGTCTGACATTGGGCAAATTTTTGAATCCCAGATGCCTCAGTTTCCATATTCATGAAGTGGCCAACAATAATTATACTTGTATGAGAAATCTGTTGCAGAATTAAATACATTCGTACATGAAAAAGACTTTGAATGATGCCTGACATGAGACAGTAAAAGCTGGCTATAGCAATGCAGAAGGTAATGAAGTCATCTGTACACTTTGGCTGGAAGGGCTCACAAATGACAATCATTAAAATGAATTACAGATTTCTAGTTAATCCCCCCTCTGAGTTTATTCTTGGAGAGATGCTAGGGTATCACTAGCTATTTGTACAACCTGGATTATTTTTAAACACTTACCGAGGGCCTATTTGTTCTTAAAACATGGGGTCAAGGATAATGAGATCTTCAGCAACTCGAAGAAGAGCCAGCAATACTGACCAACACACAGACGCTTCGGGCTATCTTTGCTATGTGGGATGGTAGCACAAAGGACACAAACTCATGAGGACTTGTTCTGCATTTGAGATTATGGTCATGAAGTCATGCACCAGGCTAAACTCAGGTGCATGAAGAACTGTCTTGTTGACTGGTCTGGAGACTGGAGGCTGAGTTTTACATGAACATAGAAGGGGACATTTACAGTAGGTAGACTAACAGCCTGCTCAAGGTTGTGTGTCTTAATCCCCAGACATTAAGAAGAAAAACTTTCCTGCATGTCAGAAAGTTTTGAGTAGCTAGCCCCCAAACAGGAAGGTTATTATGGACACTGAATGTGTCCTTAAATATGAAGGGAGAGAGCGGAAGGATAAGGTACAGTGAGATGTGATTGAGTCAATAGCCAGCACTTGATCTGAAGGTGACAAGAAGAGGCATCTATGCTTTTGGGGCTAGAGAACCAAAATGAATCACTTTTCAGGCATTAAATTTATAGAAATCAGAACATATTAGAGCTCAACTTCTGCAAGGGAAGAAGGTATGGTGGGGAGACTCGGAGCACATGGACGATGAGCTCTTGTTCTGTATCTGAGATTATGATCATGAAGTCATGCACGAGGCTAAATTCAGGTGCATGAAGAACTGTCCTGTTCACTGGTCTGGAGACTGGAGGCTGAGGCGCTGAGTGATGGAAGATGAGGGTAACTGACCACATCCTGCTGCAATATAACCTTCTTTAGTCTAGAAGTCTCCGTGGGTGCTTGATTCTGAGGGCAGCAGACTCCTTAGTGCTTAGAAAACTTTCTTGGGGAAGAGTGGTGGAGGATGAACTTGACAGGGCTCATGAAGAAGGAGTTCAGGAGCATAGCCTAGCAGAAGATGGTTAGAGATGGCTTTAGGGCAGTGAGAGTCAACAACAAATTTGAGGAATACTAGCCAATAGACATGAGAGGAAGACAGTTCTGGGGTATCTAGCTATGGTCATCAATGAGACAAAGTTCTCCCCTAACAAAATGTACGTTGGAAAAGGAGAAGAATTGGCTCAGGAGAGGACCATGTTCTTTGCCTCTGGGAGAGCCTCATAGTGGTACACAGATGCTCTGGGAACCCAGGCTGAGCCGATGAGCTAACTGGAATAAGCAGGCTCTACCAGCAGATGGGAGATGCTTTTGGTTGTAGACTATTGAATAAACTGAAGATGAGCTCACTGTGCAGCATGCAGAACATGTAGATAAAGTCAAAATTCTGGGGATAATAGCGTGTGAGTAGTCATGAGAAAAGGATAGATATGAAAAAGGTTGACAGGAAGTGAGTAGGGAATGTTTTAGGGAACCAGAGTGTGTGGAATCTTGAAATCCAGAGTCAGAGTTTCAAGAGAAGGAAAGGGGTTTACAGGATCAACTACACAAGGGCTAGAAAGATTATAGTTACAGAGTTCTGGCTGTGGCCAAGATAATTATTAGGTTATTAAAACACAAAAACTGTACACAAGTGATTTCAGGGAGTGCTTCTGAATATTTATTAACCAGGAAGCACAATGATTCATTAAATACGGACAGCTGATCTCTTCCTTCCCAGCACACACTTCATGACTTCATTATTTCAGTGCTCGCAATGGTATCTAACTCATAGAACATGATTAGCCCCATTTTTACAGATGTTAGAGAAGATGTGGAAAACTGAAAAGATGTGCTCATTCTTCAGGAAGGCTGACAGGGGCTAACACTCATGGCCTGCCTTTGACTTCTACATTCACCATCTCCATCCGAGTTCAGTTCTTCACCAGGCCTGAGTCAATGAAGAGGTTCCACATCAGTCCACTCAGGTAGATAAACCAAGTTGGAGCTAGCAAGCAAGCAGCTTGCCCAGGGCCTTCCAGTTCCAGTGCAGGCCTAAACACAAGACTAGATGACCTTATGCACATCATGACCAGCTGACAGGACCATGACTGTGACCTATGAGAGGAGAGGATGCTGCAGATGACCTTTTCCATAAGGGACAGGATCCCTTTCTGTCTGTAGATAAGATGAAGTCTGCTACTTGTCTGGAAATGAGTTGCTGTTTGCAAACTTGACACAAGAAAACATTAGTAATACTAGCAGTAGAAAAACAATTATAACACACTATAGTACATAATTAAAACTAGAAAAGTCTTGCTTAGTTCTAGTTAGTTTTCTAGCCTGGACATGTCTCTTGGGTTTCTGAAATGGAAGTCTAGTGGATATCCATTTCTCCTGGCATGAGGAAGACTCTATTTGGTCTTTGAGGGCTAACATTTTGGTTCACTAGCATGTCATATAGAGGAATCTTGATTAGCTGACTGCTTCACTTCTGTTTCCATAGTTGACTAACACAGTTTAAACAGTTGTCTTATTAGTCTTTATTGGCTTGAGACAGAGCACAGTGGTTCCTAAGTATGTGGCTGGGTCTTCCTTATTCTACACAAATGCTCTGCTCTTTTCTGCCAGCAAAGCAGGCACGGTCTTCTAACTGAGAGGAGAGGTGCTCAGATGGGGGCCCCTGTTCCAGGGAAGGCTGACCACGAAGTATCAGAGGCTGATGTCAGAGCAGTCAGTACAAACAACAAACAAAGCTGAAGCTGGGCTGGGCCTTTTGCCCAAGAAAACCAGCCACACATGAACTCACACTAAGGGGGAAGGAAAAAGGGGGAAAGAGCTTCAAAAAACAAACAGAGGGGGAGAGAAGGGGAAAGTCTGGCTCTATGTGGATGGCACCACCCATGAATGTCTGAGACATAAAAGCCTCTTGGTGTGGCCAAGGAAAGGGGTTCTGCTATCTAGACCTAGGCACAGAGCAGTGGTAGAGGGAGCTCTGCTTCTACAGAGGAGATGGCTCGGGTTCCTGCACACAGCAAAATGGGTTGGTCATATGTACAAATCCCTTATTTGGACACATTCAAACCAATTCAGAGACTGTGCTAACTACCATGGCCAGCAAGTCTCGAACCTTACTGCCTTTCACACTGGGAGCCTGTGTTTGGGGACGTGTTGTATGCAATGAGTGGCCTGGTAGTCACTTGGAGTCTAGGCTGAAAGGACTGGTGGCCTGCAATAGGTAGTTTGTACATTTGCTATGGGTACAGGAAGCATGGAGGATGGGTAGGAGACTTGCCCAGCCCCAGTGATAGACTTCCACCTCATTTCACAATGTAAGAGCATCTCTTTATATGGCTCCCCAAACACGAGTCCTTGTGGGACAGAAAGACAACTGTAATAGTGTTGTCTGGCAGAAACTGCATATATGGAAAGGGAGTACTCCTCGTGGGTGAGACTAGCTCTCTCTCCACCAGGGATTTGTGCTTACTCCCAGCTCATCACTGCAGTGGTTCCCTGTTGCTCGGGAACAGCACCCACTCTCGTCATTCAAGGTCGTACAGTTGTTGGTGTGTTTCTGGAACAGACATATGGTCACAGTTTACTTTCCTTGTCCATGGATGCCTGTGGCCCTTCCACACCCCAAGGTACACAACAGTATGCCATACAAATGTCCTCTCGAGACTGGTTTTCCATTGATGAGGCCCACACATGCAGTTTCCATGTGCTAGTTAGTTACCTCGTGTACTGGTTATTTTAATAATGTTTGATTTATTTTGTTACATGCATATGATGTGTTTTGATCAGACCCAACACCCATTCTTTCCCTATCAATTCCTTCCAGATCCTTCCCTACAACTTTTCTCCTCTCAACTTTATTCTCTCTCTTTGTCTCACTCATTCTCTGTCTTGTGTGTGTGTGTGTGTGTGTGTGTTTGTGGTGTGATATCTACTAAGCTCATGTAGTCCTGCCATTATGTGCCTGGGTGTGGGATTAACTAGTGGAGCATGGACCAATATTCCTGAGAGGCGAAAGTATCTCTGTCTTTCCCTCATCCAGTTACTACCAATTGATAGCTCCTAAAAATGTGGTTGGATTCTGTGGCACCCTCCCCCATCTTGTGTACATCTTTAAGTATTTAGTATTCTTAAATTTTTGCTGGATCATGTCATCACAAGCATCTCATAGCTCAAGCCTTCCAATGGCTCCCCTGGGATGAGTGTTGCCCTAGACTGCCATGCGTTCTGCCTACTTTACCACACAACTGTGAGTGTGAAGCATATGTAAACATTATAGATGAGAAAACATCCGGTGGGGTCACTGTAACCTGACCAGCAGCTCACTGTGATAATGTCACCTTTATTGGAGTGGTTTTGAAATTCTCCAATGAGAGCCCTCTTCAGAAACAGTGTTAGGAGAAAACATGAGACTGGTGAGCTTAGGGCCCAGGTGGTGAGCTTCCAGCCCAGTGTTGGAGCTTCTGTTTTCATCCTTGGCACAGGCCTTCCAGCTGTTACTCAGTCTGCAGTCAGTCCCTTTGTCTGAGTGCAGAGGCTCTGCCCAGTGCCTGAGGGTGAGACAGTGATGAGAAACCCTTGACTTCCTGACTGAAAAGAGATTGGTACATGAATGGATCATCACAGGTCAAGCCTGTGGATACAGTTGCTATGCTGGAGGAGAGTGCTCTGGGATGCAGACACTAAGAAACTACATCAACTTCAGAAGCAAGCATTGGTGTATGCTGCCATGGGGATGTTCAGAAGCTAGAGTGGGAGAGCAATTTTGTCAAGGATTAGAGTACAAAAAGGGGGTTGTAGCCCTGTGGACTGTTACAGGATAGTTGATTATTGTCCATAGAAAACCTAATCATTAGCAAAATATATAAGCTTAGATAGATAGTGTGTTTGTCAGACGCAGTTAGGTGTATCCTGAAGAGATGTAATTTGGGTGTACCTCTAAAAGCCTCCATGGATAAGAACGCTAAAGAACGCTAAAAATTGCCTATTTTAAGGCAATTTGCTTGGGAGAAGTCTTGTGGTCTTTGCTCTATGACCAGAGGCTGAAAGTCTGCTTTGAGCTACCTCACCCATAAATGTGAAATGGTTCAGGTCCTACTGACTATGCTTGGAGCACCCCTCTTTTGATGATGACATAGTTCACCCTGCCAAGGATATAGAGGAAGAGCTTAGGAACTTCTTTGATAAGGAATTGGACCTTCGGTAGAGCTTACTCTCTCTTTTGGCTTGGAAGAGCCTTCATGGAAGGGGCTCTGGGTAAGAAATAGGAATTTTCTCTTTGGGCTTGCAGAAACAACAGAGAAGCAGCTGGCAGGACACAGGTAAAACATTATTTTAGGAACGAGAGCTAATGATTCCTCTTAGGTTTGGAGGTGCTCAACAGAAAGGTAGACTAGTGTGGTAGAAAGACACAGAGATTTCTAAAGAGCTAGCAGTTTAATTGTAGGGACAGGCTTGTAAATAGATATTCTATACACAGTTAAGAAGTAAGGTTACCTCACTAAGCTAGCAGGACTCCTGTGTCTTTATTGGTGTAAATATTAGATAATTCAGATGGTTGGATAAACAGGATACGTATAAGTGGTCTGAGATTAATTGGAAAAGAAGGTCCAGCCTGGAAAGTCTGTGAAATTGAGGCAGGCAGGAGGGAGGGTAGGCCTCAAAAGAGATGGGCTTAGGCCAGCTGCAGCACATGGGAGAAGGAGATGGGCTCTTTGTTTAAGCTTTCTATCAGCTCAGATCCCCTGGGCTGATTCTCCCTCCTACACAGAGAGGAGTCATCAATGCTTTTCTGAGACCAGCCCTTCACAAGCTTCTGAATCCTTTTTGGACACATTGGCTCATTCCTGGGAGTTTCTCTATGAGAGTTTGTAGCTCGTCCATGCCTATTCATCCTTCTGAGCGGGGTACTCTCCAGTGGTCAACATTTTCCTTAAGTGTGGTTCGCAGAACACAGCGCATTGCTCTCTGATCTGCATCCAAGCATCAAATGCAGTTACTAAGCAGACATGCCACAGCCCTGAGTCACCCTGAACTTGCAGTTAACCTCAATATATACAGCTGCTAACCTCATTCTCTATGCCACTTAGGGGCAGTTTTGTTTTTTTTAAAATATGAGCACATAACTTTACATTAATCAGTTTACATTTCCCTTGGTAAAATGTGGTCCATGTTTCCAGGCTGTCAAGAGCTTTTAGAATTGTCCTGCTAGTTTTACAATGTGCTGGGCAAGCATGTCAAGCCTAAAAGCAAAGCCCTCTTCCAGACTCTTCATAATGGTGTTTTATGAGAAAAGACGGAGACAACTCTACAGACTACCACTCATGATCTTGAGATCAGGCCATTTGGGCTAGCTTCCATCTTCTTTCTTTGGATACTCTCATTTTCTCATATTTGACATCTCCCGTTTTTATGTATAGATTCACCAGAATACACAGTTTGGAGCTAAACAGGCTGAAGTTTCTTTTGTGTGTCATGTGATACACTCATTGTTTAGCTAAATCTTTACTCCAGGTCCTGCTTTAATTTTCTGAGTGTTTGTGATTTTTTTGGAGGGAACATCATTTTTATCTATATCATTTCAAATACTTAAAGATCCTGAAACCATGGTTCAATGTTGACTATGAATCCCTTTGAGCACTGTGTTTTGTAAATTCCACATGAACTTGCAAATAATGTGGACTTCATGGAAGGGATCCCCCTCTTTGGTCAGCTTCTTGGTTTCATTAAATTTCTCTCCATGACTATACATTCTGCCTTTGTAGCTTTTCTGATATTCCAAGGTCTTATGCTAATGAGATGGAAGAGTAAAGTTAGAATGGGCTACTTTATGGAGGGGGCAGTAGGAGACAGAGGTGAAAGCAATCTACAGGTGTCTGTGTGTCTATGCTTACTTCATCTCCTCCACGAAGACTAGGCTGTTCTTGCTGTTGTTTGTTTGGGGTTATTTATTTATTTATACTTATATATCCATGTTTACATGTATGTCACATGTGTGTGAGTACCTGCAGGAGGCACAAGAGAATGTTGGGTCTTTAGAACTAGAGTAATAGGTGGCTATGAGTCCACCTGACATTGCTGCTAGGAACAGAACTCAGGTGCTCTGCAGGAGCAGCAAGTGTTCTTTACCACTGAGCCATCTCTCTAGTCCTTGGATTGTTCTTGAGGACAGGAAAGGAATGCATCATTTCCAGCATTCATTATTTTGCTTCTATCACAGTGAAATGGCAGATACACAATTCATGAATATTTCTAAACAGTAACAACACAAGCTGATCTTCAAACGGACACACACTGGAAGGATTGCGCTGTTAGTGAGTTTTTCAGCGTGTGACACCATTTCCAACTAAAATTTCTGAGACTCATGAAGGAATTTATATAATCTAGCCAGAGTTAGTTGCAAATAAATCAATTTTACAAAGGAAAGTTTATTCAGCATTAAGAAACCTAACCGAATATTTAGTTAACCACACGTGAAATAAACATTACAGACATATTTTCATGATAAAGATAAATTAATAATATTTATTCACAAACGTTTCACTTGGTTATTGCAAAGTCATTAAAGTAAGAGTTTCTCATTCTGTTTTCTTTTCAAAAGAACAGGATGAACAAGTTTGGCTATGTGTTTTAGCATCTCAACTGTAAGTAAATATTACATATTACATAAACCATTCTAATGTGATATAAAGTCTGAAACCAGAATCAAAACTTACAGGGCTTTTCATCCACATGATAAGCTCCTTTTGGGAGCTCTATGCAGAAATTCTAAGCCTTATTTGCCAGACAAGGTGCTAGCTTTTATTTCCTACTCTCATGGTGTATAAAAATTAGAGATTCTGGTTGCCAGGGGTGAAACACTCCTTCAACTCCAAGTTCAATTGTTTTGTGAGTTTGTAATTGTACCCTTTCTGAGCCAAGGCAGAGGAGGAGATGTGTTAAAGTGACTTGGAGAAGACAATAACTGAGCCCCATGACGAATTCATAATGATGCTCACAGTGTGAGGGGCACTGTCTCCTTCACGGAGCACTCTCTAATCTCTACTGCTGCTCGCTCTCAGATGTCATATATTCAAGGACCTCCATATCACAGACCACGTGCCCATGTTGCACTGAGCTCCCTTGAGTGTTTATTGTTCATATGCTATATCTAAGCATCCACTCTGGATTCTTCATGCCAGCTAAGCACCCACGTTCTAAACTGCAGAGAAAATCTGTATTTGTCTTTACTACTGTATGCATGAGGGTGGTGGGAGTTTTATCTGAGAGAACTAACTAGCCTTGTCTTCCTTTCTGGGGACAAAACTAGGAATTCCTCAAATGGTGAATTAAATTATAATACAGTCAGCAGATTCTGCCTCTTGGTCAATCCCTCTAGATTAGATAGAAAAGTCCAGGAGGCCAGTGTTTACTGAGAGCATCCTATATGACAGGCATTACTGAATGGTTCTTAAAAGTCTGTGTCTACTGATTTCAGACATGATGGACACATCATTCAAAGATGAGAATAACACACGGCTACAACATGCAAGTAATCAAAGACTAGTTTAGAATTCTTGATACTGGTGCCCCTGAAGAACAAAGGAGAGACTCAGATGTCACTGGAGTTAAGAGATACTTCTGGGCAGCCATGTTGGTGGCTTCCTCACTGATGGCTGTGGAAATTACTAAGACAAACAGAGGGAAGATGCAGCCCTTCTAGATTTCAGAAGTGTACAGAAAACCCAAAAGCAGATCAGAGGATTAGGCCAAGTGCATAATATCCCCCAGATCCAGGAGTCTGGCAATACTTATGTTAGGCAGCACAAAAAGAACACTAGGAATGAGATAGAAGGGATCACAGAAACTCCCCCCTTTTACTGTTGCTTGCCATCTAGGCTCTGGAATGCTAATGTATGAGAGCTTTCTGGTTGGCTTAGGTACACTGTAGAGGATACATTACAACAGGGAAAAAGAGAGTGTGTATTGTGCAGCCATCCAAGGAGATTGCTTGGCTGATTTTATTACATGGAGTGCAAGAACCAAGAAAAAGCCAGATGGGTTGCATGTGAGAAAGAGAGAGAAGACGCAGAAGGAATAGAAACATGTAAGAAGGATCCAAGTAGTCTGTGTGGAACTGCTCTCAACTGTACTAGATATGTCTATTCTCTCAGAAAAGAGGGATGGGTTCTCTCCTCGCCCTTCCCCCGTTTCCTACCAAGAGAATTACCAGGTGTAATGAGTGAGTTCAGCAGGGCTGCCAAACAGAAGACGAGTACATGAAAATCAGTTGTATGTCTACAATCTAACCAAGATAATTCTTGAATAAATGTAAAAAAAAACCATAGATTACGAAGAACACATTGTTCAGTTTGGAAGAAACTTAATAAAATGAATGTAAAATTTAGACACAATAAACCCCAAACAGTATAGTAAAAACATATTTAAGAACATCTTAACACAAACTGAAAAGATAATACCACAGTTAAAGATTGAAATGCCAACAAAAGAAAGTTCCCAAATGCTAGAATTGGTACAACTCTTTTCAAAATCCTGTCTGCTTTTTGTCATTGAAGAAATTATCAAACTAATCCTGTCATATATCTATATATTTGTAAAGATCCATAAAGAGTCAAAGAAACAATTTTGTATAAGAAGATCAAATTGGAAAATATATACCGTTCAACTTAAAACTTATAAAATTATTGTAATCTATATGATATGGTCCCAGCATAAGATAGAGATATGAATAAAAGAAATACAAACAGATAAACCCTTACTTTATGGTCAATAGATTCTGGAAGAGACAGAAGATGAATGTAGAAGGATATAGAAGATCAATGTGTGTGCGTGTGCGTGTGCGTGTGCGTGTGTGTGAGAGAGAGAGAGAGAAAGAGAGAGAGAGAGAGAGAGAGAGAGAGAGAGAGAGAGAGAGAGAGA
>NW_021621338.1:12759298-12763954 GCF_004785775.1 Grammomys surdaster | reverse complement strand
AGAGAGAGAGAGAGAGAGAGAGAGAGAGAGAGAGAGAGAGAGAGAGAGAATGTGAGTTAGCCTATGGCACTGAAAGAAAAGCAAGCTGGATTTTTGTGAAAATTCTAAATTTTTTTGTGTTTGAAATACCATCATCAAGAAAGTTAAAATGGTCCCATTTCCATGTCTCTGGGACTGTCCAACTGTCTAGACCCAATCCCTAATGGCTACCAGGGTCCAATAGTCACACACAATGTACCACAGCCAGGCAGGCTACCAGTACTCTCCTTCTCTGCCTCCTTCCATGTAGTTGTATCACTCACCCAAGTCCCACAGATGCTTATTAGAGACACTCATCTCATTAGGCTTGTCCTACCTCCCTCTAGAACTTGCCAGATTCTTCTCTGAAACCCACCAGGAATTCTCTCCAGCCATTCCAATTGACCCATCTGCCTTACTGGGACCCTCAAGACTAGTCCATTCTATCAGGGGAAACTTCTCCCAGGAGCCGTGGTCAAACTGCTCAATTGTTGGCACCAGACAGTAGGAAAGAACATAAGACATGGATAGTGACTGTGCCCCCAAATATCAGACAAACAGGAAATCAAGATTCCCAACTCTGCTATGAATTAGCCCCACCCTGAACATTGTAAACACACCTGCTTAAATACAAAATGTGGCATGAACAACAACTACAACTACAACAACAACAAAAGAAAACACAAAAAGAAAAACTCAGCCACCAAACTAATTTCCTATGAATACATTTCAACATAGAAACAAAAACAACACAACAACCAAAACACAAACCCATAGTAATGGCCTTTAATGAAAAATGGCATGGAAGACCTTGCAAAATAACAGTAAAAGTTTTAACTGCAGTTAAACAACTCAGTCAGGAAGTCAGTAAGATACAGTTTGAATTCTTAAAGAAAATCATAACTGAAACATTGATAGAAATGAACAACTCAGTGAACTAACTAAAATTCTTGTGGAAGCCTTACCAACGATGCTTTTATTTTGTTCTTGTCTTGTTTTGTTTTTGATATCTCTTTCAGGGATGGAAGACCAAGTAGAGGAATTGGATAGCTTAGAAAGCTCAACAAGACATTTCTTAAAAATTAAATGAATCATTGGCGAGTTTTTGAGACACCATTTAAAAGCTTAACCTCCAAATTATGGGCATACAATGTAGAGAAGAAAAAGAAAATATATTCAGTAAACTTATAGAAAGTAAAAATTCCAAATCTCTATTTAACCTAGAGAAAAGGATATCTGTCCAGTGATAGATAAAAAAGACCAGAAAATAAATTCTCGTATTATATTTCAGTTAAAGCATTAAAAATGTAGAACAGAGAAAGTGTATTGAAAACTCCAATGTAGAAATGTCAAGTCGCTTATAAAGGTGGACCTAATAGATAGATACCTGGTTACTTAACAGAAACCTTTAAAGCCAGGAGGACCTGGAATGATAACATTTAAGTCCTCCAAGATCATGAATATCAGCCCAAACTATTATGTCCATCAGACTGAAGAAAGGAGAGCTACTCAGTTGTTAAGAAAAATAAAATTACGTAATTTGAAGATACATGAATAGAACTGGAAACAATCCTTCTGAATGAAGAAACCTAGATACAGAAAGATCAACAACATATATTTTCCTCCATTTGTGGGTCTTTGAGTCTTCAAATATGTGTGTTCCATTTGGAATATCCACAGACATCAGGAAATTAGTAAGGGAGCATGGGCAAGCTTCAAGAGTGGGATGGAATGTTGTGGGGTAGATGGTTAAGAGGGGATAAAGGTACAGAAAGGGTTAAGTGATGGAAGGGATAGTAGAGCTGGGTGAAGAAGGAATACAAGGAGGGCTAACTAACACTAAAGACATTTCTAAAGCATTACATGGAAACTTACTATTTTAGGAGTTTCCAAATATATATGTATGTGTATACACACACACACACACACACACACACAAACACACATGCACACATAGTTTAAATGAAGTTATCATATAATGGAAAATCCACATTTCTAGTACACGACACAGGCTAGCAAATTAATTAGAATACATTAGCTCTTCTGGACTGCTGACCAGTGAGGCTTCACAGACTGCCTAAACATTCACTATAGGCTATTAGCAGTGTTTTGCTTACATTGCAGAATGAGACAGTGAGACCCTGTTGCTGAATGCACCCCATCTTTGAGTCATAAATCATAAATAAATGAAGCTTGTACTAAACTCAAAGCTTTATTTTTACTTGAAACTTTCATAATGATGGAAGGTGCTACACATGCTACCAGAAGAAAACCAAAATTACCAAGCTTGCCAAGTTGTGAACTCTGTGGACTACAATAATGACATCCCCACTGGTATAAATGTCACTGGAGTATTCAATAACTTTCTTATTAAATGTAAGGCCCATTTTACAATTCACAAGTCATACCTGACACCCTTATTGTAGATAGACAGGGTGAAGACCCTAGCCCACAACCTACTACAATTACTCTGCCAGTGGTCTTCATCAGAGAAACATCTTTCTGCAGTAGATGGCAAGTAACACAAAAACTCAAAACTTGTCAAAGTGCAGAGAATGAGACCGAGAAATGTTTAACCCTAAATGGAACATTTGTACAATGTATTATAAACCTTTCCCAAGTCCCAGGGATTGTTGTAGAAGAGAAGGGAAAAAGACTCAGAGTTAGAGGCTGTGGGTGTTTATAATGAAATTGGGTCCTGTAAGTCCATTTTTTTCTACACACAGACTCTTGGATGTATGGCCTTCACTGGATGTTGGCCAACCCACCAGGAGTTATACCCTTAAAGTAAACTTAAAGTAAACTAGCTCTCAGTTGTAAGATATCTTATGTAGGTGTACAATAATCTATTCAGTTGTACTATATCCTATTTATTTGTATTATAGGTCATGATATTGTATTATAGCCTATGCAGCTATTCGATATTCTAGTTAAGTGTATGGGGAGTTGTACTATGTCCTATGCAGATACATCATGTTCTATATAATTGTATACTATCTTATGAAGTTATATAATATCCCCTGCAGTTGTATTATAGTCTATAAAGTTGCACTATATTCCCTATATATTTTATTCTATATGGTTGTATTATAAACTATGAGATTGTGTTATAGCCTATGCAGTTGTACTAGATTCTATGCTATTGTATAATATCCCAGGCAGTTTTGTTATGTCTTATACAGTTCTGTGATCCTATGAAGTTGTATTATATCCTGTGCAGCTGTACCATATACTATGTAGTTAGGTCTACAATGATTGTACTAAACACAAACCTACTTTTGTTGGTTATTATTGCATAAAAATAATGTATGCTATTTACACAGCTCTTGCACTGGTTAGGCTTTGTAAATAATGGAGAAATGAATTCAGGTTTGCAGGAAGATTTGCACGACTTATATAGAAGAAACACATCATTTCTCAATGGAATCTGAGCATCTGTGGACTGTAATATCTGCAAAGTGTCAATCTCAGAGGTAGCATTTGCCACATACCCAGGTATGATTCTATCTGGTAAAAGAATTTCATTCAAAACGTACAAAGATTTCTTGTAATTCAACAGGAGGATGAATAAATCAGTAAAAAAAAAAAATTTGAAAGGACATTTCTCCTAAGCAAATATGCAAATGAATAAGTAATTGAAGAAAGGGCCAAGACCACCAGTCACTATGGATGCAAACTAAAATCACACTGAGATGCTACGTTACAAGCATTAGTTTAGACATGAGCACAGACATGGAGAGTAATGAGTGTTGGGGGAAATGCTACCAAGAGATGGGGCCGGGTTTATTGCTAACAAGAATGTGGAAGTGTGTAGTTGCTTTGCAGCCAGGGAGCAAAGAGGGAGGGAGGCATTCTCATGCTCAACTCTCTCCTAGTTATTCAGTCCTGGACCCGGAGCCACAAAATAAAATCACTATGGAGACTAGGTCTCCTTGTTTCAATTAACTTAAAGTAATTAATCCCTCGCAGGCATTCCAAGAGGCTTGTTTCCTAGGTGATTCTAGATTAGCTTAAATTGACATTAGGCATCACAGCACACAACCTTCATACCTCTTCCTAGCAGTCTTTAAATGGCTTCAGTGTACTTCTATGACCCAACACAATGTAAATATTTGTGAACAGATATTATACTGTAGTATTTACAGAATGATGACATAGAGAAAAGTCTGTGTATTCAGTTGAAAGTAAATCATCACTCTATGGCCAAACTATATAGCCTATATAGAACCACACAACATCATTTTTCTGGTGATATTTTTTGCTCTGTGGTTGACTGAATCCACAGGTAAGGTTTCCTGGATAAACCTGTGGACATGGGGGAGAGCAATACTGACCTACCAAATAAGGATAACTTAGAATACATAGCATACTTAACTCTACATATCAAAATAATTTCAATGAGCCTATTTAAAAAATAATTGAGTCAATGACCAAAAGTTAACACATTGTATGTCTGAAAGGTTTCTTTCTTTAAGATATTTTTAATAATAAATCAAATATTTTGCCACCAAACATAAATAAAACCATTAAATATTACCTTGTTCGCCTCCTCTGACCTTCTCTCTAATCAAAAAGGAGGACCATGATTTTTAGGTTTCCATCAGTATTAAGGGGTCCCCTTGAGTACGTTTGACTATA
>NW_021621338.1:12754030-12759288 GCF_004785775.1 Grammomys surdaster | reverse complement strand
AGAAATAAAAATATCAAGAGTGGCCAGCCACTAGGTTTGATACAGGTGGGCTGGAGGACACCCAGATGACTCCTGCCTGGTACTAACATGAGCAAGTAAGTGGTGGAGAGATGGGGAGGATGAGAAGCAGAAACAGTGTGTACAGAATGAAGAGAGGGGAACTGGAGACCTGAGGGTTGTGAGGTATAGCCTGATGTGAGCAGTCAGTGATGGCAGTTGAGGCCATGATGAGGGCCTGGTCCATGCTGATGCCAGGGACCATGTCTGGATCCATGGTCCTGCAGCAGTGAGAATCTGTATTGATGTCTATGACCCATGTTAACACCAAAGGTCAGGCAGACATCCTTTATCTATGCTGCTGCCTGGGACAACTTTGATGTTCAAGGACTGCACAAAGCTGCCCTCGTCCACCCTGCCCATTACTGGCTGCAGCTCTTGGAAAATCTGGCTCATCTCTTGCCAGCTGCAGCACTCAGGATACTGTGTCCCATACCTTGCCCTGGCAGCACAGTAGAGCTGCTATAGTGGTGACGAGAGGGGGTTAGGGGCGATGTGTGGGGAGGTGATGGCCCTATCCCTCAAGAACTGCAGCACTTGAGAGACAGCCCCCTCCTCCACCTCACCTAGGCAGTGCAGTGCAGTAAAGTTGGCCCTGGTAATGTGTGTGCAAGAGAGCTAATGAGCTGACCAACTCAGCTAACATGCAAGCCCAGATCTAGGGCCTTGAGTTGGTTCACTCCAACATCTACGCCATTTGTGTACTGCTGGAGCTTGTGAAGGGGCAGGATCTCCATGACTCAAGGCAACAACAAGATACCTGAGAGGATTGCCAGTGACGATCCAGCATTGATAGTGTAGCAAAAGCCAGAGGTCTCAAACCAGACCAATGACTCATTGCAATGAACATTTGCAGGTTTCCATCAGTATTAAGGGGTCCCCTTGAGTACGTTTGACTATATTACTATGTGACTGTGGGAATTTTTTGTAGACATGTTTATTTCACTGAGAATATTTCCCACTAATCTTTGTGTCTAGCACTTGATTTTGTTTTGCCTAATGTTCTTTTCATAATTGAGTAAAATATCTATAAAATACAGAAATAAAAATATCAAGAGTGGCCAGCCACTAGGTTTGATACAGGTTTGGGCTAAACGGTATACTGTGTGACACACTGTGACATACCACAGCATCCATGGAGAGAATTTTAAAATTAATTAATTAATCAATTAATTTATATTTTGTTTTCTTTTGGGGCAGAAGTTGCAAGGGCAGAGGGCAGACAGGTAGGGATGGGGAGATGAGTGAGATTAGTGTACATGATGTGAAATTCACAAAAAATCAATAAAAAGTTCAAAAAAATATATCAAGGCCACTAATTGAGAAGTCAGTGGATAATTTATTTATATTGATACTAGAAATATTTTCTTATATGACTAATACAAAGTTTATTCTTGTGAATATTATGAAAAGCTTTATTTCACTTTATAGAGAAAGAGAGAGAGGGAGAGAAAAAGTGTGTGTGTGTGTGTGTGTGTGCACGTGCATGCCCACACAGGACAAGCATGTGCATATGGAGGACTGGCAATCCAATTTAGAGCTGGGTGTTACAGATTCCTCAGATGTGGGTGATGGGAACTGAGCTCCTGTCCTCTATAGGAGCAGTACACAACACTAACTACTAAGTGATCTGCCCAGTTGGAATGATTTTAAAACAAAGTTTACCATCTCCCATAACACAAAGAACAGTGTAGTGTGCACATTGTTTCCTTCTGCAGGACACAGTAAAGTGACTCAGGGTGTTTCAAGGATTGCAGTACATAGTAAAATGAAGAAAAGGGGAAAGAAACAGAAAAGTCTAAATGTATTGTTCTATATAGGCATTCTATATATAACCGGTACTGTTCTATACAGACTCCTTGTTGTAAGATTTTAATGTAGGGAAGCTTTTAACCCTTTTAAATATATCCTCAGATAAAAGAGGCCTTCATGACAAAAAGAACAATTATGCTAATAATATAAAATATCCTTATTAAACACACGCAAAACACAGAATAGCATTAAATGTGGAAAGTACATAATCTGGTTAGTCAGGACTGTCAGACCCACAGGCAACATTTTAAATTTGGTTATCAAGTAATGTAGTCAGCTATTGGAACAGTGATATTCTTTACCTTCTAGGACTTTGGGGGAAGAATGTAGTATTAGGGAAATTATTCACTATAAAAAATGATGCAAGAACTTTCAGATAAATAATAAATGCTTCAATTCTGAAAAGGCCACCACATCTTTTCTTCTGTTGGTATTAAAATGTTTAATCCCACACAAGAGTTCTTCTCTTCTTTTCTGACATTCCTACCAAGGACAGTCAGTCTTGCCTTTGTCTTCTCTGCTAGCTCCCTCTCTCTACCTCCATCCCTCCCTCCTTTCCTTTCCTTATGACTAGAAAGAAAGTGGCTATTTTTGTTCCAAGACCCAAGTCAGTTTACATAGACTTTTGAAAATCACTAGAACCGATATTTGAACACAGGTACATATAGTGACAACTCTCTAATGCATCTATTGTTCTGGAGCAAAAATAAACAAGGTATCACTAGCTTTTAAGTTCGAGCTCAGATGCCATTGAGTAACATTAGGTGGGGTGCTCACCTATACATCACATGTACTGTCTATACGCTTTCTAACGTTCAACCACCATTAACCATGCCTCGAGCAGCTAGAGCAGGTCTAATGAAGTATCACCTCAGAAACACATGAACCAAGCTTACCAAGATGGAGAAAGGCAGAGTTAATCTAAGATCCCTGGGGTTGGAGAGATGGTTCAGTAATTAAGAGCACTGGCTGCTCTTCCAGAGAACATGGATTTGATTTCCAGCACTCATATGGCAGTTCAGAACTGTTAGTAACTCCTGTCCCAGGGTATCTGATGCCCTCCTCTGGCCTCTGTATCAGAAGGACACATACGTGCTGGCAAATCTCCCATAAACAAATAAAAATATAGAAAAACTTGCTAATATCCATTCAAATAGGGATGTGTACTTTGTTCCATTCTGCAAAGTGTGAGCTGATCTGGTAAGGTATCTATAGATATTTGATTTGTATGACTTCAGAGGTTTTTTTTTTTAATGTAAAAATTAGGTGCTGAAATGTTCTCATATTTAACTATACTAGAGAAATGTTTGGCAGTGCTTTACAAATAAAAGTACTGTGTAGAGAACTATTATACCTTTCTATTTATATTTAGTGCTTTTAAAAATACTAAATAATAATCAAAGAAGGGATTTCATACAAAGCTGCTGTCCAGTACATGTGTGAGTTTTTGTGTAGACATGTGTGAGTTCCTTTGCTGCTATATTTACTAGCCCGTTACCCCATCACTCAAAGGCTGTAGTAAGTAATAGACACATGGCTAAGCACTTGAGTGGTGGCCTTGCTCATTACAGCTGTGGAGCGTTAAGTCTGTGATCTGAATACCAAAAGCAGGGTCATAATGATAGAGATAAATTGGACCACTGAATTTCAACCACAGTGAACAACAAAGACTCTTCTTTCTTCTAGGTCTCCAGGAAGATGCCCACTACTTTTAGTGAGGAAAAGGATGAGTTTTTAATCATAGTTCTGTGTCCAACCGAATCTCAAGTTATCCTTCCTCTCAGGGAATCACTCATTGTTTATCTACTACCATCTTAGTCCAGATTTCAAAAGACACATTTTTCTCAGCCAAGTTTTTCGGATAATATTACGATGTTGGGATGATGATGATGTTCTGAACTTGTAGTACGGACTAACGCAGTGCCACTCCATTAGAGACTTTATACAACTTCAAACCAAATAATTTAGTCAGAATAGAAGGAAATGAGTTTCTGAGAGGCAGGAAGGTCTTTCTTTTGGAGTTTCTCATAACCCAGCCATGGTTGCCTGAGGTCTAACACTGTCACTTTTTTAGAGTGACTATTTTCAGGGAAGGGTTCAGTAAAAAAAGAAAAAAATAAAAAATAAAAATGAGACAGAGAAGGAGGAGAAAGAGAACAAGAAAGAAGATGAGGAAGAAGAGGAAAAAGGATTTTTAAAAGGCAATTATTTCTCTTGCAGTGTCCAGCTCTGGGGTCCTTGGTATATAAATGATATGTTTTTTATTTGTTTGTTTTTTGGTTGGTTTTGCTTTATGCAAAAGGTAGATGTAAGAACAACAACAACCACAACCACAACAAGAACAACAACAGGGTCAAGAGTCTAAGGTGAAAAACAAATGACCAGAAGATGGAGAACAAGCATCCTCTGGGAGCACAGAGTATAGTAAAATCTTGGAACACTGAGAGTCGTGGAAGGGGATCCTGTAATTCTGCTTTATGAAGTGAAACAAATCTCACCTAGAATTGCGGCCACGTATGCACAGAACGGACCCAGGCAGAATTGCCTGGCAGAAATGACATGGACCGCAGTACAACAGAATAGAGAAGTATTACAGAAAGAAAGGCTAGACCTTTGGAATGGCCAAGGAAGCTTTGAAGCATCTAGACAGAGTGACCAGGAGCAGAGAGAGCACAATTTCCAACATTGACAGTAAGCTATGGGATACCCTACAGACCCTACAGACATGAAATGTGGTAACCAAGAAGAAATAGGCCAGTTCCTTCAAAGACACAAACTATAAAACAGACTCAAGAAGAATTAAGTGATCAGAATAAATCATACATAATAATAAGAAGAAAAAAACAAAGAAAATACCAAGACCAGATTCTAGAAGGCATTTTAAAATCGAAGCATTCTTGCCTCCCTAACACAGTAGGCAGCTTATCAGTCTCATTAAAAGGATAAATAGTTACTACCCACAGTCTTTTTTTATGATGAAACGCAGTAAGGTTGTCTAGCTCTTTTCATGCTATTCACAAAGCAAAAGCAGACAGATGTATTACAATAGTTATGAATAAATATTCCATGTAAATATCCCTTCTGAACATTCAAAAACCATCAAACAAAATGTGATAATAATGTAAAGAAAATGTGATAATAAATCACAATCATGTAGAGGTTATACAAGGAACACAGAGTAGCTCAACATTTAACAGTCAATGAAGACAGCAATGAATAAACTTCAATAGGACACACTCACACACAGACACACAGAGACATATTCACACAGACATACACAGAGATATACACATAGACACACACAGGGACACACACACACACACACATAGAGACACATACATGTACAGACATACACAGAGAGACACACAGACATACACACACAGAGACAT
>NW_021621338.1:12735312-12754020 GCF_004785775.1 Grammomys surdaster | reverse complement strand
ACAGACATACACAGAGAGACACACAGACATACACACACAGAGACATATACACACATAGAGACACACAGAGACGTACACAGAGACACACATATAGACACATACATATACCATAGACATTCAGACACATAGACATACACAGAGACACACACACATACAGACACATACAGAGACAGACAGACAGACAGACAGACAGACACACACACACACACACACACACACACGCCCCTCCTGCTCACTGACTGTGAGAACTGACATGGTTAAAAAGATCATCCTCCCTAATTTACCTTGGTCTTTGTGAACTCCTGAAGGAAGAGCACTGGAATTCTTGTCAGCAATGAAGTCACCCTGGCAACTTAGAAAAGACATCAAAGGATCCACAATAACAAAAGACAGCAGAGGAAACAACAAAAGTCACATAAAAGAAACCTAGAGGCAAAAGAGTCTACTTTATAATATACGACAAAGCTACAGTGACCCAAACAGCATGGTAATGGAATACAGACTACTGAGAGAGAATAGAAGACATAGGATTAACCACACTTGTATGTGTACACACACACACACACACACACACACACACACACACGGGGAGAGAGAGAGAGAGAGAGAGAAAGAGAGAAAGAGAGAGAGAGAGAGAGAGAGAGAGAGAGAGAGAGAGAGAGAATGAACCAGGTGACTATTTTTAGACCAAAGTCTTCAAAATATAGTTGGAGAAAAAAAGCTCTTCAATAAATGGTATTGGGGAAACTGTATAATCATATGTAGAAGAGAATGATACTAGACCCATACGTCTCACCATTTATAAAAGAAAAACTCAGAATGGATCAAAAATTTAAATGTAGTTATGAAATTAACACAAGAAAATACAGTGGAGACACTTTAAGACACTGGTCTTGGAAATGCTTTTTTTGGTTTTGTTTCATTTTTGTTGGGGGGGAGCGGGGCTGGGGCTAGGCTTCCCAAAAAGGCATGAACAGCAAAAGTGGAAATCATGATGGATTTCACACTGAGAAGCTTCTGTAGAGCAGGGTATGGAGATGGCCTGTGGTTAATATGCTACTGACAGAGTGATATCCAGGGTACAAATGATACCCAAGTAATTGAATATCAACCCACTGGAATATGTATGAGACCTATAGCTGAATATCACTTATGACTATCTTTTTATACTTTCAAAAACAACTGCAAATTAAATGTAAAAAATATAATATTAATAATAATAATGTCACAGTAAGGTAGTGATTATCTAAAGGATTACAAGGCATATATATATATATATATGTATATATGTATATACATATATATACAAGTAACACTAATGTCTCTTCCTGAGGGAAATACAGCTAGTGTTGGAGAGATGGGTCAGCAGTTAAGAGCAGTGAATACTCTTCCGGAGAATCCAAACTCAATTCTCACTGCACACATGGTGACTCACAACTGTCTGTAACTCCAATCCCAGGGGATCCAATATCCTCTTCTAGGCTCTGTGGGTACCACACATTTATGTGGTTGACAGGCACAATATATATACATAAATACTTATATGCATTGAATAAATAGATAGGTAGATTTAAATGACCATAGAATATAAAATGCTCAGTACAGCTAATTACAGAAATGCAATCAGAGTCGAGTACAAAGTAATTCCCCTAGTTAGACTGGTTGATAGAAAGAAAATAAAACTAGTGAAATTGGACAAGGATTCAGGGCAAGAGAGATCTTACTCACTGTTGCTAAAAACTTGAACAAGTACAACTACTCTGAAGGAAACTAAGGAGATGCTTCCAGGAATCCAGAAGTAGAACTGCCGTACAGTACTTACGTTGGGGCATATAACGACAGGCAATGAAATCACTACATCAAAGAATTACCTGTCTATACCTGTTTGGTGTGGTCCTGTTCATAACAGCTGTGAGATGATGTTAACCTAAGGCCCTGTTAACAAATGAGAAAAAAAGTATCTGCCTGATGGAATATTATTCACCCCAGATAGAATGAAATGTTGTCATTCGTGTGGAAGTGGGTAAAGGCTGTGTTAAACCAAATAAGCCAGGCCTGGAAAAACAAGTGATAGTTACTGACCAGCAAGGAATAAAAATAGGCACATACTAATTTTCTTTGCAGCAGTTTATTTAAGGTTGAGCACAACTTACATTGGTGACTGGGATTCTGTCTTTCTTTTTTCTTATCTGTATTTCTGAAATTTGGGGACTTGTACTACAATAGTAAAGTGTGCCACTATAATTTAGAATTCCATAAAATGGGGAAAGGTGTCTTTAGCACTAAGTCAAATGTGGTTCTGTGAGGCTGCACTATAGGAAAGTTGAGATCCATTGGGCTTTGAGGGAAAATGACAATTTTCTATATTTGATAATTATAATGTCACTCTTCTCCAAATAATCATTAGGAATTAAACCTGTTTGGATTGGAATGACTTGTCCTTGTCAGAGAACAGTAGAAGGTATGAAGAGGACAGACAGGGAGATCTAACAGCAGGTGTTCCCTGATCAACCTTCGCTGAGCACAGTTCATTATTTATTTTTACTCTGGTGATATCACTGGCACTATCGTTTATAACATCGTTTATAACTTGGGATCCTTCCACACTCTAGAAAGAAGTTTTATTGCACAGGTCTTTGATGTTCTCAAAAGCCACCCTCCCTTTCACTGCCACATGGATGGTAGAAAGGATGAGACTTCAGGGACGACCTGTCCACCCAGCTCATCCATTACAGCCCCTGTCACAACTGTTTTCCTTTCCACACTGTGCTGAGGCCATTTACGCAGGGATACAGAGGTAGGATGGGCTACACGCTGCGCTCCTCTTGACCTGCCAGGGAATTAATCTTGAATGCTCAATGTAATGCCTTTTAACAATTGCAGCTGGAAAGGCCTACTGCATTATAAAAAGAAAAAGAGGAAGAGTAGGGAGGTGGTGAGGAGTTGGGAGGAGCTGGGTGAGGCAAGAGAATATGATAAAGATACATTGTATGCACAAAGGATAGACAAAATCATCATTTTTACAAAAGAAATGGGAAAGAGAAGGAAAATAAGGGCATTTGTTGAAAACACAGAATTTTATTTCACTGAAATAAGCCAAATTTAATGTTTTCTAGAAATTGTACCTGTGGAGAGGTGGAAGTGATTGGGGTAGAATGGTTAGCTGTGCACCAAGAGGGAGGGCATCTGTGCAAAAATGGTGAGTAGTTTATAGAGAACCTGAGTGAGTTGCCATCAACTTGAAAAGCTTGAAAGGCCTTTGGTTGTATTGAATCCAACTCAGGCATTTCTGTAGACTTTCCACATGTCTCATGAAATTTACATAAGAGATGAACTAAGAGAAATATGTTTCTTTCTTGAAATTGATAGAAATGTGTGAAAGCAGAAAAAATTGGGGACCAAACATCATCTAGAACTAAACAAGGGGGCAATGGGTAGTTAAAAGCATGGAATGAAAAGATGGCTGGCTCAAGACCCTGGCGTCCTTCTATAGCAAGTTCAAAACAGGCAGGGGCATCCTTTCAGGTTCAATGATGCTGGATTAGTCTTTAGGAAGGTGTTTTAGCAGGTCTTGAAAGACTTAGGCGATTGTTAAGCTATCAAAGATTGAGGGTGTCTGTAGACAGTCTAGGATACAAGTAACAAAAGTACTTTCAAGGCTCCAGCTCCTGGAGACCTGGAGGCGACTTTGGACAGTGTTGATCGACAGAAAAGAAACTAAAAGGAAAGGAGCAGACAGGCTGCAACTTGTGAGGAATCTCTGTCAGTCAAAGTAGCCATGGCCCCATGGAGTTGTTTCTGCAGAGGAGAGATTTCTCTAGAGCAAAAGGCATGTGCCCACTCTGCAGTATACACCAGGGAACAGATGGGAAGGCACACACATACCTCTTTCAGCACACATCAAACAAAGTGCCTGAACAAGGTTATAGTGGCACTATCCTACGTCTCTCCCAAAATGTCAAAAGGGTACCTGGAAAGAATCTGCACATATCAGCAGCCCAAAGGACTATAAACAAATGTCCCTTATGCCTCCAGGAATGGAGAGAAGCAAAGACTTAGAAAACAACCAGTTTTAAGGAAAACGATACCAAAGACCATGGGACAGTCCCACCAGTAAACTGGACTCACACTCAAAATAATGCTTAAAAGGCACGACAGAACAAAAATCTACAAGAAAAGGAAGTCTGCATTGACAGATCCAAATGGTAAAGTGGGTTTGTAAGAGAAAAAGATGTTACAAAACTCTAATGGCATACCCTAGTGAATTTTCTGGGCTTCAGGAATGGAGGAAGAATCTAAGGATATTGAATCAAAACAGCATTAAGTCACCTACAAGATGCTAAAACCAGGCCAGCCTTGCCTGGCGTGCCCAGAGCAATGCTCACTTTCATATGTAGAAACAATGTAAAGAAAAGACAAAATGTACACCTACAGCTTGGAGTCCTGTTACTTTTAGGTGAAAAAAGCATTATAAAAATGTGAATTCTTGATAAACTCTGAAATCCAGGCCATGAGGGGATAGATCAAGAAGACTCCACTAAGGAAGTGAACCATAAAATCCAAGAATGATTTCAGAGACAAGTTGCACATGGACATTGCAGGTGCTCAACCGTCAGACACTAGGAATTCTGACAGAGAAAGAAAGTGTTCTGAGCATCCTGATAGCAAGGTGGCTGTGGTGAAGGGAGCTACTGTCCTGACTGGCCAAAGCTGTGAATGCTGGGTCAGTATTGAGAGCATCCACATTATGAGATATCCAACAGTGCAGCCAGAGAAGTTCACATGTGAAGAGCTTTATCAGGGGATGGCAGAACATGTGATCTCACAATTATAAACAGTATGAAACTTGTGCTTTCCTTAACAATTAACAACAAATATTTTCCTCTCTAAACCATCCAGCAGATAACATATCTACTCCATAAGATACTGTTCTAAAGATATCAAGTTTATTGAACTCAAAGCAAAAGTCCAACTTTCATTTATTTCTTTCCAACTTCTTCGAAGTTTTAATATTATATCAACAGACATGGTTGCCTTAGCATAACTCCACAAGCCCACCATATGGATGCCTGACCTCTGCCTGTGGTCCCTTGGCATGTGAGTCTCATAAATAATATTTCTACAGTGTCCAACTCTGGCATGTAAGTCTACAACATGACTTAGCATAGTGAAGCATGCCTACAGTCCTAGGACTTAGGTGACTGAGGCAGGCAGAGTACAAGTTCCAGGCTGGGATGGACAAGATTTGGTACTCTAGCACCACCTCAACTAGTGCAAAGCAAAGAAAACAAACAAGAAAGCAAACTGGTGAAGTAGTTCATGCCTTGCAGATGAAGACAGACTTCTTTGAGTTCAAGTCTATCCATGTCTACATAGGGAATTCCAGGCCATGCATAATGAGATCCTGTTTCAAAAAAAAATACTATCTGGGGGAGGATGCAGACACAAATAAAACAGGCTCAACACAGAAACATCAACGCCTCATTGAGTTATGAACAAAACCTCAGAGCTAAGCCTTCTCGAGGTCTAGTGGAATGGCTGGTGACTTCATTGTCACCCCACACAGTTCTCTTATCTCCATGATGTCTTGGCCCATTTCTAGTGTGTCTCCTTGTGCTCTGTTCTCAGAGACACCTGATGGGGAGGGACATGGGGTTTAGGGAAACCTGCCGGTAGAGTGAAGAGAGACATTATTTTGACTCTACCCCACTGATCTTCAGATTGCAGCTCAGTGGCTGAACAGATGTTGTATAGAAGGCCAGCTCACACTCCTCTGAAGGTGCTGTTGACCCTGCATATGATATATTCAGACAGCAGCTCAGCTCCTGGACATGCTATGCAGAGGATCAGCTCACACTCCTGTGAAGGTGCCTTGGCCATGCACGTGGTGTAGAGCACACCAAGATGTCAGGTTTCCCAGACCTCCAGGCTTCTCTAGGGGAACACAGGCAAGCGTGGAGGAGCAGTTCAGAAACACTTAAGCTGCTGCTAAATCCCCTTTTGAAAGAGACCACTCCTAGAGCTTCAGTCTTCTCAAGAGAAATATCACAAGAGGGCTATTTAGGGGTAGAACCAAATTATGCTGAAGTCAGATCAAGTTCACTGCTGTTTTAAAGTAATCATGATCCAGCTCCATGGTTTGTTTAATAAAGGCTCTGGTAATACCTATTAAAATAAACTCTGCCGTGTTAGAGGAGGGCTTCATTTTACAGAGTAAACATGAAGTCTAACTGAGGACATTTGTAATTCAACTGATTATCCAAGTGAACAGAAAAACAATTCAATGTTCATAGAGTCTGAGGATAAATCACTGTAGAAGCTCACCCTTTCCTTTGCCTACCCAGGACAACTGAATTCTTACACAAGCATCTTGCCCAAAGGGGCAAAACCTTAATGAATTTTAATTATCTTCAAACATTATTCCTTCTATCTCGGGCATGATCTCTCTCTCTCTCTATATATATATATATATATACATATATATATACATACACATATATATGTATATATATATATGTATATATATATGTATATATATGTATATATATGTGTGTGTGTACACATGTATATGATGTATATGTGTGTATACACATATTTTTAATTTTATTTAAGATGTATGTCTATGTGAATGCATGACAAACATGTCCAGATCCACAGAGGCCAGAAAAGGGCTTCAGGTCCCCTGGAGCCAGAGCTAAAAAGCAGATTTAAGTCATCTAACATTGAGTGCTAGGAACCAAACTCAAGTCCTCTGTGAGAGCAGTGCCTGCTCTTTAACTGCAGAGTCATCTCTCTAGCCCATGAATGTCTTGACATCACCTGTGATAGTCAGTTTTCCTTGACAACTTGATGGGATTTGGAATCACCTAGGAGATACACCTTTGGGGATATCTGTAAGAGAATGTCCAGAGAGGTTTAACTAAGGAGGGAAGACCATGGAGTTGGGGTTCCAGATTGAGCAGAAATGGAAAAAAAGACAAAGCTAGCTGAATACCAATGCCCACTTCTATGCCACCTCAGCCAGAGTGCTCTTGTCATCATGAGCAAAGAAAATAATTAAGCAGTACACTACTTTAAACATATGCTGATTTTCTGATTTTAGGGGTTATAAATACATATAAACATGTTTCCTAAATGTTGGATGAGTTATCAGAAGTGATTTAAACACTGTTCTTTTTGAAAGATCTAATCAAGGATATCATGTAAATGAAACATATCAAAAGAATCTATTGATCAGACATATGGTACTGATATTGTTCCTTCAATCTCAAGCATATATAGGAACATGCACCAGGCATGCATGTGTGCATACATCTGGGCATGCATGTGAGTATGCTGGCTACCATCTGAATAACATTAACATGTTACATGCCAAGATCCTGATTTCGTTCAACACTATGTCAGAATCCTTGTCAACCAATTTTTAATTTCTTCATAGATCATGATATTATTCTATCAATATTCTATTTTAAGATTACTTATCTTTTTTATCATTGGTTCTCTATATCAACATTCCAGACAGGATGAAGTCTTTCAATGTTACTAGTTTCCTCTATTTGATGTTATAATAGGGTCAAAGAAACTTCTTATAATGTGTAACCAGAACCTTCAATTTTTATCATTTAGTAACTTATCATTAATTCATTTATTTAGTTAGGGTTTCATTATATATAGACCAGTCTAATTTTGAACTCATAATCTTATTGTCTCCATTTCCCAAATATAGGGATTATTGGTATATATCACCACATCTGGTCTTTAAAGCATTTGCATGCTTGCGGAACAGACTCCAGGATGCCTCTGCTCACCACTCTGCTCAGTTTCTGGGCAAGTGAGGACCCACTTCAGTCTTCTTTGCTCACAGAGGCCTGGCCACAAGTAGCCTCCCCTGGTTGTGTTCTCAGTCTCTCTGAAAAAGTATCTTTGACCAGATGTAATTGTTTCATAGGCCTATTACTGCATAATCTCACTCATTCTAGTTCTTTATGAACTCTGAGAGGCTGGCTCAACTCAGCTGTTTTGGCTCAAAACTCCTCTCCAAGTTGACTGATTCAAACTGGCTTCTTTTAGCTTCTGACTAAATTGCTGTTTGGTCCCATAATAACTTTGACAAAATGTCCTAATCTTCTGTTTCCTTTGCATTCTCTGGCTCATTCTGCCTTCATCTGCAACCTGTCTCTGTAAAATTGTCCCAGTATAAACTCACCCTCTCCATCTTCCCCTCTCTCCCTCTCTCCCTCTCTCCCTCTCTCCCTCTCTCCCTCTTCCCCACTCCCTCTTCTTTTCTCCCTCTCCCTCCCTCCACTACTGCTGCTGCCATAAGTCCTCTTTCTTTCCTGATTGTTTTCATGGGAGTTGGACATATTCATTCTGCCAAGTCTTTTTCTGATTTGTCTCTTTGTCTGCCCCTCAATAAGACATCACTTCCAAACATGGCTGCTTTCTTCTCCAAACTAACTTTACCTTAATTGTTAGGGATTAAAGATGTGTACAAAGGTCATGTCTGTATTCTAGCCAGATCATGATATAATCCAGGGCATGTCTGCATTCCAGCTAGATCATATTTTTTGATATGATTCCTTGCCAGAGCAGCTTGTTTCTGGATTAAAATTCCTCTACCTCTTTTCCATGCAAAGCACTTTCTTCTCTCCATTCCTCTTGGGGCATAATGTACTTGCATACCTGGCAGGCCTTTTATGAGGAAGCTAGGAAGTGACAGCTGAGTGATGGCTGACTTAAGAGACCCACAGCGTCATGCAATGACAATGGATAATTATGGGCTGGTTGGGAACCTGGACAAATTAATACAACTAACATGACTAATTGTTTATTGTACTGTGAGAGTGGAGAAAAGCACATGTCTACCCTGGAAGACTTTTTAAGCTACAGAATTCAAATCTTGGTGAATGTTGCATTGCATAGATACTGTATTTAACAACAACAAAATCAATATGCTGAGATTTTACTTGGAGCTTACTTTCTACCTGAAGGCTGACTTTTGGAATAATCATTGGCTTTCTAGACAACAAACCATCTGAAAAGCAGTTGAAAATTTTGTGGGTAACTGGTAGATGCCATCCTTTCCTGATGGGTCTGTAAGCAGTGGGAAGCACTGAGCCTCTTTGTTTCCAGTATAGAACGTGGCATTATTTTTGTATCTGCTTTTCTGATCTTAGTATGGATTCTAATCCAAACTCCCTAGCTGATGTTTACGGCATCCTTGTTTTTCTTGATATACCCCCAAATGTCACTCACCATGATGGGCAGTCCCTTTCTCAATCCACCAAAATTATGTTAAAGGGAGCTCACTTGCGGTCAGTCCAAACCTGAAACTTTCTTGCTTACTGGGATTTGAGAACTCTTAACAATTACCTTCAATGACATAAAAATTTGCAGGCACAAGCTGCATGACCTGGGGCTTCTCATTCTCAGCAGCTTTCCTTTTTCCTCCATTAAAATGAGGACGTTAGACTAAACTTCTTGGAGTGTTGACACTATATGCTCTGTTTCCAAGTGTGCGTTCCTTGGCTGCACTCTGATATGTTTAAAAAAGAACTGAAGAGCATGCATGATTCAGAAAATTACTAAATATTTGGAAAAGCTCTTAGAGCAGATGAAAGGACAGTACATCATAAATGTACAGATTTGATTATTCCAAATCTCCAGCTTTGGGATAAAATACACTGGGTGAAGGCTTTAAACATACTCCTGTCACAGATGTAAAAATAAGTATGAAAGAGTCTAAAATATGCACAGAATCCAAAACCCATTCCCAAGATCTCTGATACCACTCTATGGGTATAACTTGGTGATTCACTCCTTCCTGATTTTTGAAAGTTTTGTGTGTGTGTGTGTGTGTGTGTGTGTGAATGCATGCATGGTATGGGAGGAGGGTTGTATGATGTGCATCAGAATGTATGTATGGCATGTGTGGGGGTGGGAGCTGTTGTATGATTCATGTGGGGATACACACATGATGTGCATGTGTGTGTGTGTGAATACATGCATGATGTATATGGAGGTGGGGACTGTTGTATGATGTGCATGGAAATACATGTATGATGTATATGTGTGTGGAGGAAATGTGTCATGATGTGTATCTGGGTGAGGTTGTGTGATATGTATGAGAATGCATGCATGACACACAGCACATTGTGAAGGTCAGAGGACAGGTTTTCCAGAGTCAGTTCTTCTCACTGTGAGAGTTTGAGTCATCAGTCTTTTGGGGCAAACACAGTGCACCATCTTTCCGGCCTGCCTTCCCATCATAGCTTCTTATTTGGATGTTCTGCTTTGTGAGGACACAAAGGGGAATGAAGTCTTCACTTACTTCTTGGTTAGGCACCTAAAGCATGTTGCAGTGGGTGGGACCTGCAAGTTTAAGAGCAACTAGAACCATGGGGCCCACAGCAGGTCTAGTCAGTTGTTATACATCAAACTCATTCATGGGATATTTCTCTATCCAAGCAAGTATACAAACGACCTCTGGAGACACTCGTTGTCAAGGTTATATGTACATTCCTTCTAACCACTATAACCATTTTCTTTGGCCTTTTTTGTTTTTTACTAAGTCCTGACAAAATCCCACTCCACAATGGCACTGTACAAAATGCAAACACAAATGGAAGTACACACACTGGATGAATGAAGTCAAGAATGAAAATGACAAGTGAGAGTCCGTATGTAGGGTATTCTGATGAAACATTACAACAATGGTGTAGAGTGAAGAGAGTGGGTCCCAAGAGGACTGACTGGTCAGTGTAGGGTGGTAACTGGTCATGAGACCTACTGTCAGCAAAGTCTTAATCTTTTTAAGTCCCCTGTGCAAGCATATAAATGAAATATTTTATAATTTAATATTAGTAATATTACTTCTAAGCAAAGCACTTATCCTTTAAATAGATCATCATTGTTTTTTTGCTTCCAAGGAGTTCAGAGATAAACACAAAATTCGCCTACACCAAGTACATCAACCCTGGCTCCGGGTATCACTTGCTCCACCTTCCTTTCATTGGGAAAGTTTCACTCTATGAAAAAGTCTTTAACAAATCTTTATTTGCAATTACACCAGTTAGGGGTCATGTAGAAATCCATAGGTAATTTGACAATGACACCCATAAGCTAAACTTTAAATTAATTTTATCTTTGGTGCATGATTGCTTTGTCTGAATTTATGTATATCCACCCTGTGTGTGCTTAGTGCCTATGGATATCAGAAGAATGTGTCTGGCCTTCTGGAACTGGAGGAATAGAAGGTTATGAGCAGCGGTGTCAGTGCTCAGAACTGAACCTGAGTCTCCTGCAAGGGCAGCTAGTGAGCTTGATCTACCATCTCTCTAGCCAGCCATTTAAAAGCACACTTCCTTAGGAACAAAAGGTATCCTCATACAATGATGAGGCAGGGATCACCAGGGACTAGGGACACAATCACTAGCTTGGGTGGTTTTGAAATAGCCCAATATCACCAAGTGAGGAGGAAGGGAGGGATTCAGATCTGTACAGTCTCCAGGGCCTGGGCTGCAGGCCTCTCACCACTGCCCAGGGTACTCTCCTCAAGGAGTTACCATGGTAGTAGAATGCAGCCTGCTGAGGCATCCTTAACAAAGCAGGTCCCATTGGCAATGTATCACCTGGAAACTTCACCAGGGCAAAAGCTCACTCCTATTAGGCTCCCGTGAAAGGCAGCTATCTTGGCAGAACTCAGGCAATGCTAGTCCTGGTTAATCACAGGACCTACCACTATGTGTACATCAACAGCAATGTCAAGATGTTCTTCAGCTCCACAATTTAGGCACTGGTCAAAATTTGATTTATCAGTCCAATTCAATTTGCTTGCGAATGCTCCTCAGGACAGTGCTCAGATGAAAGGTGAGACACCCTAAAGTCACTTGGTTCCCACCATGGCAAATCAAAGGGATTTCCACTATGTGGGTGCTGCTGTCAAGTTGTCCTAGACCCTGGATCTGCTTCAAAGGGTCTGGGGAGAGAGGAGGGAAGGTAATGTGGCACTTTAGTTATGGTGTTGTTTATTATACAAGTCACACTAGCAATGACAGGTTGTTTTCATATGACCTAGGCTTAGCAATAAACCCACCAATATCTGCGTCCTGTGCAGAACTGAAAAATCTGACATCAATGTAGGAAAGCAAGAAAAACACAACAATGAGAAAGTACACAAGAATTATTTACTACAATCCCAATAACAGTCATTGCTATGAATTAGTAGCCTACTTTGTGGTACTAGCCTGGACATGCTGGTTTGTTTAACAAATGTTTGGTCATGATTAATAAAGAATGTCTGGAAGCACTTAGCTCCAAACAAACAGAGCACAGGGCTAAAGAGTCTCTCAGACTGGGAAAATGGTCCCGTTTCCCTCTACAACTAGGAAGCTCAGAAAGTCTCAACTCGGTACTCTCAACTCATGAACTCCTTCACTTCATTTTTCTCTGGCATTGGAGCACAAAAAACAGTGATTGATTGTTAATTTTCTTGCTACTTTTTGTATCATAAGCAATTTTGTTATTTCTGGAAGTGGGTCACAATTAAAACTTAAACAGGGTAGCTATGCAAAGCCATTTAGTGTTTGCTGGTTAGGGACTATAAAAAGTAATGGATTTGCAAATGCTATTTGTTCTTTCCACTTGACCCCTGTCCTGGCTCAATGAGACTGTCATGTACATGAATGGTTATCTCTACCCAGTAGATGACTTCCTGTCCCTAGGAGGAGTAGGTGGCCCCCTTAGCTCTGGGACCTATCACCCTCAGATTAGAGAGTTCTTCTCTTCCATAGTGCCCTCTCAAACAACAACAAACACCCTAAAACACAATACTAACTGGATGGCCTCCAGTAACTTGATACCAGTTAAATTTACAGCAGTCATGATGGATTCTTCAGTGAGTGAGCTGCTGTTTACTGAGCTAATCAGGAGCCAGTGAAGAAGAAGCTTAAGCCTCTAACAGACCAACATTTTAGGAAATGCCTCCACTCTCTCAACAGTGCAGAAGACACTCACAGGTCTTTAAGACAATCGGCATCCTCTCCTTTCTTCAGGAAATGCTAGATTTCAGCCTGCCTGTTTTTCTGTTCTGGCTGTGCATGGATGGTCCATGGCTATGCTTATTCTCTCATTACATCATGTGTTGGTACAGGACTCTGTGAGCTAGGGTGCTCTTGAGGAGCAGTGGGTAAGACAAGAGCTGAACTATAAAGCCACTAGGAATACAAGCTTCTGACACTTCCCATAGATGCCCAGAGGTCTGCATCCAGCACACTCGTCAAGAAAATAGCATTTTAAAAATGCATAACTTAAATGTTCTGATAGAATGTTTGTGGGGAGTGGGGAGGGGACACCAAGCCCTTGGACACTTGTAACTAAATGCAGCAAGGGGCAGACAGCCTTGCTAGGCTGCTGGTGCTGCATTAGCACCAAGAGAGGTCCAAGGCTCTGGCCTTTATACTTATAGCAGTGTATCAATGGGACCCAAAAGTGACGGAGGCTCAGGAACAACGCAGAATGTTAAGCAGCTCTTTGGAGCTATCTCTTTGCCTTCTCTCTCGTCTGTGCATTTTGATGCTTTAGTTTTACATCAAAGTGTCTTACTCATTTTTCATCACTGTGACTAAATCCGAGAGAGAAGCAATACACAGGAAGGACCCACACTTGACTGCCTAGTCTCAGAGAGGTGCATGAGGATGAGACTCTGCTGTCCCCTGCCACATGACACAGACCATTAAGGCAGGGAGCTTGTGGTACAAAACAGCCCACCAACTCATGGGAGCCTGGAAGCAAAGAAATTGAGGAAGGGAACAGGATACTGCCCCTACTGTCTACTTCTCCCAACTTGGCTCTTCTAGCTTCCCCTATATCCCAACAGTGCCATCACATGATGAGTTCATCAAAGGAATGGTCCATGGAGTAGGTCTATAGCCACACAGCCTCACTGTCCCAGAGACTCTCCTTTGAATATTGTTATGGGAGCCAAGCCTTCAAAACATGGAATGTTAAGTGAGATACTTCATAGTTAATTCATAATAATGATAGAGCCAGGAGGTGAGAGGATCAGGTTGTGGGCATAGGAGCCTGTCTCTGGTAGGCAGGAACCTGCAGCCAGCTCACCACTGAGGGCAAGTTTGAAAAGGGGCAGAATATACTGTGCTCTGAGAGAAGTCTGGCTGTGGTCACAGAGAAGTAGGAGTACAAAGTGCTGAGTGTAGTCATGGTTCTGGCCACCATGAGATGCTGTCACCTCTGTGAACCCCAGATTTTTATTTTATAGAGTATGAATGGAGTGTCCCTTTACTCTCCCAGGGTGAAGACATAGCTGTGCGTTCATAGGCTTTGCTTAGACAGTCTAGTCCTACAGTAGCACAAGGCTCTGAGGAGTGACTGCCATCATCTTTTGGGATGTGCCAGCTAACTATAGGGTCACTATCATGATCAGAATATGAGGAACATCTCCCAGAAACCTGTATGTTAAAGTATTGACCCCAGAGTGTTGGTACTAAGTTGTGTTGAGGACTTTTAAGAGATGGATCTCAGGTAGTGGTGTTGTGACCTCAAACAGTATAGTGAAACCCCACCTCATCCCTATCCTATTGCCTTTTTCCCCTGTCCCTCCTAGTTTATCAGAGAAGCTTGTACTATGTTGTCACCAGAGGCTTAAAATACTAGGAGCATCTGCCTCTGGTCCTAAGTCCCATAAACTGAGTTAAAGCCTTTGCTCCATTGGAGTGTGTTGGTATGTTCTGGTAATCATGGTATACTCAGCAGGAGCATCAGACATGAGGATTATGAGTTAAAGGCCTGCCTGGGCTACATGGTGAGATCTTATCTAAAAACACACATGACCATTAAAATGGCTTGGCAGGTAAAGGCACTTGACATCAACCCTGGCAACCTGAATCCCATCAGTGGGATCCACATTGTGGAGGGAGAAGATGAAGTCTTGTAAGCCACCCTCTGACCTTGTGAACTTTCATGTTCACCAACATACTACACCCCCCATATCCACATAATTAAGAAATAAATCTAATAAATGAATGAGAGAAAGAAAGAGGAAGAGGAAGAGAGAGAGAGAGAAAAAGAGAGAGAGAGAGAGAGAGAGAGAGAGAGAGAGAGAGAGAGAGAGCCTTTTCTCTTTACCATGTGATTATCATAAACATTTTGCTACAGTAACACTAAGGTAACTAACACAAGCATCATGGAAGAACATCCCAATCTTCCCATGTTTGTGGGCAAATGAAAGTCTTGCAGCTTGGGAAGCTGGATGCCATCCATCTAGCCACATCTGCTTTCATCTACATCTTTACCAGAGACAGGGTGATAATTTTCTTTTAAATAATTGATAATGTCCAGGCACAACTGTATTTTGCTAAGGCATGTTTGTACAAGTGAAAAGGAGCAACTTGGAGACAAAGAAAGTCTCATGGCATGATGTCATGCTGGGGTTAGTGCAAGGCTGATGCTCTGTCAAAATGTGCTCAAGAGTACCAGGAAAGCCACATTCAAACCTAGAGTCTTCCAGAGCAGAAAAATCCAGGCATGGCCTGTGGCTAAGGTCATTGGAATGCTGGCATAAAGGGCTATATTATTACATAGGCTCCTAGAAAATGCATCTGTCTTCAGAAGGCAAAAGGGACCACAGTAAAAACAACAGGCCCTTATTGAATGATAGTAACTAAAATTTCCTGGTGATGAAAACAGGAGAGGAAGAGAAAGAAAAGCTGCATGCATGTATAGCCTTGTAGTTTTGAGCATACTAATCATGTGCCTTGACTAGTGTCCGTCAGTGAGCCAGTGCCAGTGAAAGACACCACCACACCCATGGCTAGGCACAGAGCTTGCAGCTTTTAGGACTCAGCATCTCAGAGCTTCACAAGAGGAGTCAGGGTGGAAAGAAGCTGGGCAGTATGGGCTCCTCTGCACATTCTCGGTTCATTCCTTACATGGGACTAAAATTGTTATTACTCTGACTTTTGCAGAGAGGAAAAGGGTTTCTCAGAGACGTTGGGGGTGAGACAGAAGGTCACATAGTCAGGACCTAACAGTGAAGACTCCAGACCACTTTATCTGTCAGTGATTGAAGCCTGAATTCAGTCCACCCTGGTACCAGACTCCCTTAGCCAGGGGCTTCAAGGACCAGAAGGGCAGAGTGGACACTCTAGGTTTCCTTTCCTCCTCTCTGTTGTCCTGGGGTGGTAGCTGAACAAGTATTATTGTGGTCATTTTACAATCAGGACACAATTCCCCTTAGAGATGAGTGGTAACAGCAGCTAGGAGAGGCAGACGGAAATGAAATACCTGCTGAGTTGCTTGTGACAAAATTGAAGAGACACCTTGGTGATAGGCAGAGGCCTGGGGCTTATTCTAGATATCTGTCAGGTGAAACAGTCAACCATTTTCTACTCTGCTTTATTCTATAAACTGTTCCTCTAGGTGCAGTGAATTTCCATGTGTAAAAATACTTGCAGAAGTGAGCAAAGAAAAACAGGAACCATGTTCTCCACCCCAGAAGATGAAGGTGGCAAGCAACAAGCTTCAGGGGCTGCTTCCAGAATGCAGAGGAAGACAGCCAGAGAACAGGCACTACCACTTGCAGATCCCCAAAGCTGGAATAAGACTGTCCAAATCCCAAAGGACAGAAAACACAGAGGCCAGAGGACTACATGGTGGGTATGAGGCAGTCAATGATTCAACTGAGAAGTACTATAGACATATCTTCCACAGACAAGACGTAGGAGAAACAAAAAGAAAGGGCAAGTTACAGATTACAGGGAGGTGAGTAAGGAGATATATACACACACACACACACACACACACACACACACACACACACACATTTGGAATCTAAAGGGCATAGAAGTACATAAAACTGATTACAGCAAAAGTTGAGATAGTGGCTCCTTGTGTGGGGGAGGTCAGGTTTGGGGCACAGTGGCGCTCCTAGAAATTTGGAAAACATAGCTGCTGCCATGAGTGATGGGTATGACGTTTAACATGCAAGCTAATGAGAGCATGCATGCGGCTGACCTCTTTCCCTGCTCAGAGCATTTGTCATCTAGGGTCCTGAATGAGTTAGGCCTGTCTCTTCATGTGAAATGCACTGTACCTGAGAATTCTTTCAAAACCTGGTTTATTTAAGATCAAAGTCCTATGGTCCTGTCACAATAAGGGGCTACTTTCAGTAAGACTTAAAGGCTGATGCCAAAATATACCTGCTTACCAAACCTTCCTTGTTTCTTTTTCTTTGACTTGGGGTTTTACTGTGTAGATAGGCTAGCCTAGTGCTAATAAACCTACTATGCAACAGTAGATGATGGGATTTCATTTCAGATGAGGGTACCACCTTCCCTTGTAGAGCAGCCCAGAATACAGTACCTCTAAAGCACATTGTCCTCTTATTATTCTTACCTTGGATAGTGTAACAACAATCTCCCTTCACTCTGAGTTTCCCTTCTAGAGTGTGAAAAGTCCCCTGGTAGTCAACATGTGCTGTCTCTGATGGACCCACAAAGCTCCCTAGATCTGTCTCCTGAGGGCTGACCAACCACAGTGTTCCTGCCCCATAGTGATCCTGCCTTGGTGATACATACCTACCTGGGTGCTCACAGACCACTGTGTGAAGGGCTCTTCTGGACACACATGAGCTTTCTCTGGCCCCGGTCCCTATGAATAGTCCATAGCCAGATGGCATACACAGAGACTCTTAGCCCATTCTTGCCCCAGAACTATCTGGGAGGGGTTTTCAAGCATATTGATAGCTAGGCTTCAGTCCAAAGTAATGGAGCATAGTGGAATCCTGAAATCTCGTCTGTGTAATTCTGGGTGGATATCCCAGCAGGCAGGAAGCACAAATGGCTAGCTTAGCTGCAGTCTTTATTGAGTTGGACAAAATCTGTGGCCCTATTTTAGAGGTGTGTGTGTTTCTACCAATTTCTACTATTCTCTCCTTACCTGCTCTCTCCTGTTGAGTGTGGTTCTGGATGTCACAAAAAAAGCCTGTGAGGTTCCACCTTGCCTGAGGAGTGAGATATCAGTGGTGTGTGAAGGTCAGAGCTTTACCGTGGTCATGGTGAGAGGTCTAATGTTGTTAACTATTTGGATGCAGCCTCTATTTTGTATCAGGAATGGCTGTTACCCTTTCAAGGCTGCTGTGAAGGTGTTCAATGAAATCTAAAATGACACTTGGGAACTCTAGAATCCTGCATTTCCCTGGGACCTCTATAGCCCATGCCAGCTATTCCCCAGCTCTGTCCTGGGTATGCCATACATTTAGATAATTTCTCATGACACTTCTCAAATGAATTATTTCACTAATTCATTTGAATTAGTGAAACTCATTCTGCAGCCACGTGAATAAAATATAAAGAACACAAAAAAGACTTGTGCTTATAAACTCATATTTCAGAAATTTATATTCAAATTCACACCTCTTTGTATACTAAAGTAAATGAAATGAAAGAAGCCATTACTACCAATTACTTTTGATATGGACTCCCTGTGGGGAAATGGCTCAGACCACTAGGCACAGACTAAACTTCTGAACTTGGTATGGCTAGGAGAACTCAAGCCTCCTACCCAACCTAGCCCACAGTTGTTGAGCTCTCCAACCTGACTGAAATTATAATCAGTATTTCCAGTTTTGTAGCCCTTCTTGAGAATGTTCTATATTTGGTAAGTTGGCTCTTTTGTCTCCCTCTCCCTCTC